>NW_027494316.1:0-296737 GCF_021521415.1 Bidens hawaiensis
GACGAACCCGTACTCGTATGGGTAGCTACGCCACTGTACATAGCCTACTGACACCAAACATAACCAAACTACAACCACACAAAATGTGGATGAATTATTCAAATAAACTCTAGACCATACATCCTCAACCTCCATATCCCACATGAGTCGGTCAAACTAAGACCACTTCTCCAACAACTCACATAACATGACCGCTACGTAAAACAACCTAATATACTAATTAATAAACTTAAATAATAAAAATCATAAGTCAATATTAATTTCAACATTTTCTACACAAAAATGCAGCCCCAAATGCCAATCTTGAACCAAATATTTAGGAAAATCATTATAATACTTTGCAATCTACAAGAACTTGCTATCCAGCTAGTAGTCAGATAACACCAGTTAAATGTTTCTAAAATTGCCCTTGTATGCTAAAACATAAAGACAAGTTGGGGTTTAGTTATTCTATAAAGGCCTAAAAAGTAAGAAGTGTGAGAAATCAAAATTAATTAACATGTGTCAACTGGGAACCAAATGAAAAATGGCATAAAAGTAATAGTACACATTTTCTCTCTTCACATGCAAGTCACATGCTAATTATTTCATCATTTTTAAACGTCTATAACTTTTTCATACAATATTTTTGTTTTAAATACAATTCACTATACTAACAAGCGTTTTTTATCTTTGACATGAGTTTGATTTTGTTATATTAAAACAAAAAAAATATTACGTCATTGTGTCTTTTTTGTTACCATTGTGTTTTTTTTCATCATTGTGTTTTTTTGTTTGTCATAGTGTTTTCTTCGCCATTGTCTTTGAACTGATCATTGTGTTTCCTAAACCGCGCGCCCGCCTCGGCTACCTGAGAATAACATACTAAAAGTGTCAACACAAGGTTGGTGAGTTCACAAGTTATATAAAATAAATCGTTTAGCGTTTGCGTTCAGCGTTTTACGTTAAGCGTTTTGCGTAACCACGTTACAGCGTTTTGCGTTAAGCGTTTTGCGTTAAGCGTTTTGCGTAACCACGTTACGGCGTTTTGCGTTACCAGATAGTGTTATATCAAATTATATATCGATAGGCAGCTAATCTATACAACAAGTATTACTAAGTGTTCGACACCGAAGCTGACTCGTTTAGTAAGTGCCTTGTCACCAGGTCCTCCAGACTATGGTACGTGTTAGCCAAAATTACACCCGCTCGACCTCCAGTCGAGTTTAGCGTTGGGTGGGGTTTGTCAAACCCAGTAGTACTACTCAACAGTGACTCGCTATTCTAAATATTAACCGGTTCGATGTGTAGGACGTCAAATATTTCGTTTGCCACTTAGCCTTTAAAAGTGATATATAATTTATAACAAAATCTTAAATGCGTTGTGGAGTATGTTATCTCCCCCAAGTGAAAAGCGTTTGAAAACAGTTTAAAAAGGGGAAAGTGAAACTCACTGTTTGCGAAGAATTTCCCAAAATAAATCACCAAGATGCGCGTCACCGAAAAACTCTCTCTAACGTTCTAAAACAACAAAAAGATTTTTCTAAGTGTCGGAATATTATCGAGTCTCTAGACCCGGCACACAATACCTATGCACATAACATGTTTCGTGTTTCGTTTGTGAATCGAGTGTGACTTTAACTATGTATTTGTGATACGTTACATGTGTAAGCAATCATATACGTGTCATGTATTCATAACGTACACTACTACAATTATTCCCCGTAAGGGCATTTTGGTCAAAACACGATAATAAATTAGCAAGTATCATATTTCATGCATTTTCACAAAAACTCAGCAGCTATTTTCACCGAGACAGAAATCCTACTAGAAAGATTGTACTATTTCACCGATCATAGCAACTCAATTAATTTACCAAAAATCATCACAGAAGCACATATGTCTTAGGTTTCCAGAACATATTTTATTACATTTTTATTCCTAATAGTTTTCTCACAATCATCAAATCATTACAGCAAACTCATAACAGTCAGATTCATGCACAACATAATGTTATTTGCAATTCCCGTTAAACGAAAAATCCAATAAATGCAAGACCACTTGGTTAGGTTCCTAACTCAATGAGTCAACTTCCAGAAGTGGAACCAACCCAATTGGTCTCGTAGTTCATGAGATATAACATTTACAACATAACCTAACAGCAGGTCTAACAGCTCAGCTTTGCACAACGTTTTTGTAAAATCATAAATTTAACTTCTACTTGTCCAAAAATTACAAACTTATACTTTATAGAAACTAGACTCAACCTAGTTTACTGCAGTACCTACAATCTCAACCAACTTTCACGTTTACACTTCGTTACAGTCACTTAAACATCGTATACACATTCTGTCCAGAATCTGTTTGCATCCAAACTCAACATAATAACAATCTATGAACTATCATGCATCCATATAATCCTCTAGACTCCATAAACACCATTCATACACATCAATTACATATTACATACTTGATTAGGGTTTGTGTTTGAACTCAAATCAAAGACACAACAATCAACATGCAACAAGATTCAATCTACTTATCAAATCATCATTCAATCAACCACAATCATGTTAGCTATCTACATACACAAAATCGGCAGGTCTAGGGTTTGTGGTTAACCCAACAAACATCAAAATTAAGCTACAAGAATGTAAAGGATGATCAAGTATACCTTCCTAGCACCTAGTTCTTGGATTAAACACTTGATTTCTTGATGTATGTGTGTGTGGAAGTCGACGGCAGCAAGGAGCAAAGGGGAGGGGGGGGGGGGCGATCGGGTTGGGATTAATAATAATAATAATAGTTAGGGTTTAATTTTTAAGGTTATATTTATAGACACACAAGTTACACTCAAGTCCCTCTACTTTCAAGTGTTGTTTTTCTAACTTAACTAACTTAGTTCTTGTTTCTTGTTTAGCATTACACACAATATAATCAAGTAACACATATGTTAACACATAATTATTATGTTGACGTTTTTGTTTATTCCTCAATCGTTTGCGTCAACTTGTTTTCGTTTCGGTGCAAATCCCGAAAGACTACGCATGTAGTAAGTGTTAAGCGTCATTTAAACCCTAGTTTAAATGTAATGAAGTGTGCGTTATAGATTTAGTGATCTTAAGTTTGAATTGACGGAGTTGAGTTAACGGAGTTAACCTGAAATTGACGATTGTCACATCATTCCCATGTTAAAGAATTTTCGTCCCGAAAATTTGAGTCAAGTCGTGATGAGAGTCTGAAAGAGTAAGAGAAAAAAAAATTTCAGTTTGTCATATCATCCCCTAGTAGAAAGAAATTTCGTCCCGAAATTTAATTCATACCTCCGGTGATGTCTGACGGTTTGCCGAGTTTCGCGGTTTTCTGAGTTTGGTTAGCCCTTCAAAAAGGTGATGATACTTTTTCATCATTTGATCCTCGCGTTCCCACGTGAACTCCGGTCCACGTCTCGAGTTCCAACGAACCTTAACGATTGGAATTTTGCTGTGTTTGAGCGTTTTGGTTTCCCAATCCAAAACCTCGACTGGTTCATCAATGAAACGTAACTGTTCATCAACTTGTAGTTCCTCCAAAGGGACTACTTGGGTTTCATCAGATAGGCATTTCTTCAAATTTGATACGTGGAATACATCGTGTACGCCACTGAGTTCTGTTGGTAGGTCCAGTCGGTACGCCACCGGACCAATGCGCTCAGTTATCCGGTACGGACCAACATACCGTGGGTTGAGTTTGTTTCTCTTACCAAAGCGAACCACACCTTTCCAAGGTGAGACTTTGAGTAACACTCGATCGTTCACTTGAAATTCGAGAGGTTTTCGGCGCTTGTCTGCGTAACTCTTTTGGCGATCTCGTGCTGCTGTCATGCGATTTCGGATTTGAACAATCTTTTCCGAAGTTTCGAGTACCAGTTCCGGACCAGTGATTTGGCTGTCACCCACCTCTGCCCAGCAGAGTGGTGATCGACACTTCCGTCCGTACAACGCTTCAAACGGCGCTGCCTTAATACTTGCGTGGTAGCTGTTATTGTACGAAAACTCTACCAAGGGTAAGTGGGGTTCCCAACTTTTTCCGAAATCCAAAACGCATGCACGCAACATATCCTCCAGGGTCTGAATAGTCCGTTCACTTTGCCCATCCGTCTGAGGATGGTATGCTGTACTCATATCGAGACGGGTGCCTAGTGCGCTTTGCAGCGACTTCCAAAAGTGCGAAGTGAAACGAGAATCTCGATCAGAAATGATTGAGACAGGCACTCCTTGTTTAGACACTACTTCCTTCATGTAAACACGAGTCAGTCTTTCCATTTTGTCCGTTCTTTAATTGCTAGGAAGTGTGCCGATTTAGTCAACCGGTCAACGATCACCCAGATGGTATCGCATCCCGTCGGTGTCTTAGGTAAACCCGTAATAAAATCCATTGATATGTGTTCCCATTTCCACATTGGGAGTTCCGGTTGTTGCAGTAGACCAGATGGTTTCTGGTATTCTATCTTGACTCTGGCACAAGTCAAGCATTTGCTCACGTAGGTGGCAATGTCGGCTTTCATGTTCGGCCACCAGTAAAGTGCCTTTAAATCATGATACATTTTATCTGAGCCAGGGTGGATAGAATATCGGGACTTGTGAGCTTCGTCCATCACTAGAGTTCTCAACTCTCCGTATCGTGGAACCCAAATCCGGTTCTCAAAATATCGGACCCCGTCCGATCTGGTTTCAAGTTGCTTGTTCATGCCCCGCATGAGTTCCGATGGAAGATTATCATCTTTCAAAGCTTCAAGTTGCGCATCGCGAATCTGATCGGGTAAGCTGGCTTGAATCGTGAGTTGCAATGCTCTCACCCGTCTGGGTTTATCTGTTTCTTTTCTGCTGAGGGCGTCGGCCACCACATTGGCCTTGCCAGGGTGGTACTTGATGGCACAATCATAATCTTTGAGCAGCTCGACCCAACGACGATGTCGCATGTTCAGCTCCTTCTGATCGTAGATATGTTGGAGACTCTTGTGGTCGGTGTAAATGGTAAACTTGGTACCGTACAAGTAACGCCTCCATATCTTAAGAGCAAACACCACAGCTCCGAGTTCCAAATCGTGGGTCGTGTAATTCTTCTCGTGAACCCGTAGTTGTCGAGAGGCGTAGGCTATAACCTTCTCGAGTTGCATCAGCACACAACCGAGACCTTGTATAGATGCGTCACAGTGTACCTCAAAATTTTCCGTTCCCTCGGGGAGGGCTAAAATAGGGGCGCTACAAAGCTTGGTTTTCAACAGTTGAAAAGCGGATTCTTGCGCGTCACCCCGATTGTACTTAGTGCCCTTGTGAGTCAAAGTGGTGAGGGGTTGAGCAATCTTTGAAAATCCCTCGATGAAACGCCGGTAGTAGCCGGCCAGTCCTAGGAATTGTCGCACCTCAGTCGGAGTCTTAGGTGCTTCCCAGTTTTTGATGGCCTCTACCTTACCGGGATCGACATGGATACCATTCTCGTTGATCACATGTCCTAAAAAGTGAACCTCGCGAAGCCAAAATTCACATTTCGAGAGTTTAGCATACAGTTGTTCCTTCTTCAATAGTTCCAGAATTACCCTTAAGTGATCTTCGTGGTCAGTCTCGTTCTTGGAGTAGACGAGAATATCATCGATGAAAACAATCACAAACTTGTCGAGGTACGCCTTGCATACTCGATTCATGAGATCCATAAATACGGCTGGTGCGTTGGTTAGGCCAAAAGGCATAACCGAAAACTCGTAGTGACCATACCGTGTTCTGAAAGCCGTCTTTGAGATATATTCTTCGCGCACTCTTAGTTGGTGGTAACCGGATCGCAGATCGATCTTCGAGTAGTAACTCGATCCTTGAAGCTGGTCAAACAAATCATCAATTCGGGGTAAAGGATAACGGTTCTTGACCGTCACCTTGTTCAATTCCCGGTAGACGATGCACATTCGGAAAGTCCCGTCTTTCTTTCGGACAAACAAGACAGGGGCTCCCCACGGCGATGAGCTAGGTCGGATAAAACCCTTATCCAACAAATCTTGCAAATGAGTGGACAACTCCTGAAGTTCCGCCGGTGCGAGCCGATACGGGGCTCGTGCTATGGGTGCTGCACCGGGTGTCAACTCGATTTGAAATTCGACTTGACGAATAGGAGGGAGTCCGGGCAAATCCTCCGGGAAAACTTCCGGGAAGTCTCGCACAACAGGTATATCTTCAGTTCGTTTCTCCTCCGCGGGTTTCTCAACAATCTGCGTCAAAATTGCCGGATGACCCTTTCGTAGATACTTCTGCGCCTTCATAAGGGTAATGACGCTGGTGGTCATGCCGCTTCTCTCGCCTCGGACCGAAATGATCTCGCCGGAAGGGGTGGTAATATGGACTATCTTATCGTGGCATATAATCTCCGCTCGGTTCTCGGATAACCAGTCCATGCCGACAACGACATCGAAACTACTAAGCATAAAAGGAATAAGGTCGATATCAAAGACATGACCTAACAGTTTTAACTTACATCCCGCAAGTACATGAGTCGTTACTATAGTCTTACCGTCAGCTAATTCAACAGGAAACTTAGCATCTAACGGAATTGGAGTTACGTCTAAGAGTTGACTAAAGGCTTTCGACACAAAACTCCTATCAGCTCCAGTGTCAAATAATACAGAAGCAAAACAATCGTTTACAGGGAACTTACCAGTCACCACGTGCGGATCATTGCGGGCTTGACCCGACCCAATCACAAACGCTCTTCCCTTGCCATTGCTTCCACCATTACTGCCACTTCCATTACCCCCATTGTTGTCATTTTGTTTCAGCTTGGGGCAATCTTTTCTGAAATGACCTTCCTGCCCACATTCAAAGCATCCTTTCGTCGTCATAGGTGGCTTAGGAGCACCCTTTGCCGCAAGGTCTCCTCTACATTCTTTCGCTTGGTGACCCATCTTCCGCATCTCTGACACTTGGCACGGTCACACTGGCCAACATGATGATAGTTGCACCTGTTGCACTTTGGGTATTTCCCAGCATATCCACTCGAAACCTGCCCGCTACCGTTGTTGTTGTTGTTGTGATTCTGAGTGTTAAAGCTCCGAGTGAATTCGGGCTTACGGTAGTGTTGTTGCGGTGGGAGGTTCGAGGATGAAGGTCTGGTGTTATCAAACTTCCTCTTCCCGCTGTTCGGGTTGCTGTTGCTGTTATTGTCGTTACTCTGGTTGTCACGGGCTTTAACGGTCGAACCCCTAGGTGGTAGCGCACCTTGGGTCACAGCCTGATCCGTCAGTTTGTGAGCTAAACGGATCGCTTGTTGGATCGTGGCTGGCCTGGAAGACGTGTCACCATGCCCTGAATCTGCGGTGCTAATCCATCAATGTACATTTCTATCCTCTTGCTCGGCGGATCCACCATCCGCGGACACATCACAGCCAACTCGTGCGAACGAGTAGTGTAGGCTTCGATTTCCGAACCCACCATCTTCAACGACCAAAATTCTGATTCTAACTTTGAAATCTCTTCTCTCGGACAATACTCCTCTCGCATCATGTTTTTGAACTCCTCCCAGTTCATCGCGTTAGCCAGTTCCAACCCAAGGATCTGGACGTTTGAATTCCACCAAGTGAGGGCGGAATCCTCAAGTGTCCCAGCAGCGAATTTGACCCTACTGGCAGGGGGACAATTGCACATCTCAAATGCCGACTCAGCCTTCTCAGCCCAACGCAGGAAGCCTATAGCTCCCTCAGTGCCCTTAAACGTACTGGGCTTGCAGTCAAGGTAGTTCTTGAAGGTACACGTTCCACTCGGACCTCCAGCTTGATTCTGAACGTGTGCGGCTAAAGCGGCCGCAACATGGTCGTTCAGCAGAGTTTGGAGTTCAGCTGCAGTCAAGCTGATGTTACCACGTCCTCGTCCAGCGTTTCTTCCAGCCATTTCCTAGAATCACAGTATAAAATGTTAGACATGAATTTTTCTTTCATATATAACACACCATACATGTAATAAAAAGATAGGCAAGAAAGAAATAAGAAACAACATCACATCACAACCACATATTAGTCTAAATAAAAGTTCATGATTAAAACCATTGTATTCGCTACAAAGTATTTCCAATCAATCCTTAAAAATCATAGAAAAATAACAGTTCGGATGGAGACAACCCCTCCATCTAAGTGTCATCATTACTAGATGTCGTCATCTGAGGACACCTCTGAGTGTGCCTCCTCCTCAGCCGGTTCTTCCTCCGGTTCTTCTTCGGGTTCCTCCTCGGGATCTTCCTCGGGATCTTCCTCAGGCTCCTCTTCGGGATCTTCTTCAGGTTTCGGCCTCAGGCTCGGCCTCAGGCTCTGCCTCAGGTTCGGCTGCGTTCTGAGCAAGTTGCATTTTCAAGACATCGCAACGCTCCAACGCTATCTCAGTTCGGGTCATTGCTTCTTGGAGTTGCTCTTGCAAGTCTATCATATCGGCTTGCATCTTCATCATAACCTTCATTTGCTGATCACTAGCCTCTCGCATTTCCTTCATTGCCGCTGCCATGCGGGCAATCTCCTCCTTAGTTTCGGTTCCGTCTTTTAACATTCTGGAAACGTTCTCCCTCGTATAGCGCATGTAACCCACGTCACGCTCCAAGCATGAAACAACAGCTGCGAGAACTCTCTCTACAGGTTCGGTTATGGGTGGCAGGGTGTTGGGATAAGCAGGGTGGTTCGGGTGAGGTAACGGGGGAACTTGTTCGCGATAGACCATACGTCTGATCAAGTTAGGGTACCAATCCCAGCTAACGTCGTTTTCGTAAATGCCTCCGGATAGGCGGTACCTCTTCGGTGCGGGAGCTTCGAGTTCCGGGACTACTCGGGGTGGTGAGGCGGTAGATAACTGCGGTTCCTTCCCGTGAGCATGCGTCATCGAATCGGATGATGATGAGGGTGGCGTCGACATTCCTACAGGTAAGCCGTGTATGCGCGCGCGTATGAGTGAAAGAGGTAAAGAGATAAGATTACAAGACTACACAAACCTATGCAGTGCGTATCATTATAACTAATGGGTCGTCGCGGTTATAGTCTAGTATGCATGCAGCTTCTAGTTCGCTATAACCAATGGCTCTGATACCAATCTGTCACACCCTCAAAATCCACTAACGGAGTTTTACCGTCAGAGGGTGTGAACTAACAGGATCGGAATCATCAGTTATAATCAAACCATAAAATAAAGTTTCAAAACCATGAAAAACGTTTACGAGTAATTAAATGCGGAAGCGTAAAAACCTTTAGTCAAAAGTTGCGTCACGCAGGACGACTTAAAACCAAAGATAATCGTTAAAAATAAGTTTGCAGGACAAAAGCGTTTTCAAACAATGCATGTTCCTAAACCGCGCGCCCGCCTCGGCTACCTGAGAATAACATACTAAAAGTGTCAACACAAGGTTGGTGAGTTCACAAGTTATATAAAATAAATCGTTTAGCGTTTGCGTTCAGCGTTTTACGTTAAGCGTTTTGCGTAACCACGTTACAGCGTTTTGCGTTAAGCGTTTTGCGTTAAGCGTTTTGCGTAACCACGTTACGGCGTTTTGCGTTACCAGATAGTGTTATGTCAAATTATTTATCGATAGGTAGCTAATCTATACAACAAGTATTACTAAGTGTTCGACACCGAAGCTGACTCGTTTAGTAAGTGCCTTGTCACCAGGTCCTCCAGACTATGGTACGTGTTAGCCAAAATTACACCCGCTCGACCTCCAGTCGAGTTTAGCGTTGGGTGGGGTTTGTCAAACCCAGTAGTACTACTCAACAGTGACTCGCTATTCTAAATATTAACCGGTTCGATGTGTAGGACGTCAAATATTTCGTTTGCCACTTAGCCTTTAAAAGTGATATATAATTTATAACAAAATCTTAAATGCGTTGTGGAGTATGTTATCTCCCCCAAGTGAAAAGCGTTTGAAAACAGTTTAAAAAGGGGAAAGTGAAACTCACTGTTTGCGAAGAATTTCCCAAAATAAATCACCAAGATGCGCGTCACCGAAAAACTCTCTCTAACGTTCTAAAACAACAAAAAGATTTTTCTAAGTGTCGGAATATTAACGAGTCTCTAGACCCGGCACACAATACCTATGCACATAACATGTTTCGTGTTTCGTTTGTGAATCGTGTGTGACTTTAACTATGTATTTGTGATACGTTACATGTGTAAGAAATCATATACGTGTCATGTATTCATAACGTACACTACTAGCAATTATTCCCCGTAAGGGCATTTTGGTCAAAACACGATAATAAATTAGCAAGTATCATATTTCATGCATTTTCACAAAAACTCAGCAGCTATTTTCACCGAGACAGAAATCCTACTAGAAAGATTGTACTATTTCACCGATCATAGCAACTCAATTAATTTACCAAAAATCATCACAGAAGCACATATGTCTTAGGTTTCCAGAACATATTTAATTACATTTTTATTCCTAATAGTTTTCTCACAATCATCAAATCATTACAGCAAACTCATAACAGTCAGATTCATGCACAACATAATGTTATTTGCAATTCCCGTTAAACGAAAAATCCAATAAATGCAAGACCACTTGGGTTAGGTTCCTAACTCAATGAGTCAACTTCCAGAAGTGGAACCAACCCAATTGGTCTCGTAGTTCATGAGATATAACATTTACAACATAACCTAACAGCAGGTCTAACAGCTCAGCTTTGCACAACGTTTTTGTAAAATCATAAAAGTTAACTTCTACTTGTCCAAAAATTACAAACTTATACTTTATAGAAACTAGACTCAACCTAGTTTACTGCAGTACCCACAATCTCAACCAACTTTCACGTTTACACTTTGTTACAGTCACTTAAACATCGTATACACATTCTGTCCAGAATCTGTTTGCATCCAAACTCAACATAATAACAATCTATGAACTATCATGCATCCATATAATCCTCTAGACTCCATAAACACCATTCATACACATCAATTACATATTACATACTTGATTAGGGTTTGTGTTTGAACTCAAATCAAAGACACAACAATCAACATGCAACAAGATTCAATCTACTTATCAAATCATCATTCAATCAACCACAATCATGTTAGCTATCTACATACACAAAATCGGCAGGTCTAGGGTTTGTGGTTAACCCAACAAACATCAAAATTAAGCTACAAGAATGTAAAGGATGATCAATTATACCTTCCTAGCACCTAGTTCTTGGATTGAACACTTGATTTCTTGATGTATGTGTGTGTGGAAGTCGACGGCAGCAAGGAGCAAAGGGGAGGGGGGGGGGGCCGATCGGGTTGGGATTAATAATAATAATAGTTAGGGTTTAATTTTTAAGGTTATATTTATAGACACACAAGTTACACTCAAGTCCCTCTACTTTCAAGTGTTGTTTTTCTAACTTAACTAACTTAGTTCTTGTTTCTTGTTTAGCATTACACATAATATAATCAAGTAACACATATGTTAACACATAATTATCACATAATTATTATGTTGACGTTTTTAGTTTATTCCTCAATCGTTTGCGTCAACTTGTTTGCTTTTCGGTGCAAATCCCGAAAGACTACACATGTAGTAAGTGTTAAGCGTCATTTAAACCCTAGTTTAAATGTAATGAAGTGTGTGTTATAGATTTAGTGATCTTAAGTTTGAATTGACGGAGTTGAGTTAACGGAGTTAACCTGAAATTGACGATTGTCACATATGACGCTTCGGTTATCAAGATTGACGTCTGATTTTTCGACAACTGCGCCCGAATCGCGCCTTCTGTATAAAAGAAAGCCATCTGTATCTATTGACGTTTCATGTTGAAACTTCTTTGGGAAGTTTTTCGAACACTTGTTGTCTATAACGCATGAGCATGGCTTGTTATAGTGTGCGCAAGGACCATGCATCATCAACTCAGCCACAAGGTTGTATAATTCAAGATCTTCGTTCTTATCAAGAATTTCGGCACTGATGTACGGATCGACATGCTCTACGTTTGGGAGTTTGTCTTCTTTTTGCATAAATAGACAAATATGGGCGTGAGGCAAACCGCGCTTTTGAAACTCCACTGTGTAAACAGCTGTAGAAATACAAATAAGAGATTAAGTGAATAAAATTCTTAATAGCTTCTCGTATATAACTAACTAGTCACACTGACCAATAATTCAGATAGCTTATTATTACTATTAAAAAAATATAACATGATTTCATGATTTACTTTTTATAAAACAATATTTGATTTCAAGTGCTTTCATTCCCAAACTTTCATCCTATTATAAAAAAACATGTTCCTAGCTTTATCCTGCTTAATCTCATGTGCATTGGAGGGTCAAAACTCTTTAGTTTTTTTTATTCGTTTAAAACGTTTTTTAACATCTTCACAATAAATGTGACTTGGATGGATAATTAGTTTGGTTCATGTTCGGGTTGTTTTGTAGTTTTTTCCCCTTGTATATATCTGGTTTGTCGAAAGTAGTTCTCCTTTTCGGGTTTCTAATAAATTTTTACTTTTAAAAAAAATAATTATTTTGGGTTTTCAACCCGAAATTAAATATATCCTGTGTCTATTCATGAAGATCAAATACTTTTAACCAAAAATTAATTTAATGAGTAATGAGGCAACTTATAACTTTAAAAGTCTAGATGTGTGAAAATTTTCTAAAACTTGTTTAATGGGTTATTTAACAAATTAAATCTTGATTTTAGTATATTATATGTGTATAGTATTTGTACCTACTTGAAGTTTCCTAGGATATCTCCATGCTTCAGATCTTTCATCAAGGAGTCAAGTTTTATTTTAAACAGCCTGCACAATATGTCCGGTCTTTCATCTGCGTTTAGATTTTTGTCTTGAAGGAATCTTTGGACTTCAGGCCATTTAGGATTGCATGTTATTGTGATGAAGAAGTCTGGGTATCCATACCATTTACAGAGGGTCATGGCATCTAAATAATTTTGCATCATGTACCGAGCACCTCCTGTGAACGAAGAGGGCAATATGATGCGTTGTCCTACGTTTGTGACATCCGAACGTCCCTGTTCCTTTAGAGATATGAGGTTCTCAAATGTTACGGACCTCAGCTCTTTTTGATTACTTCTTATAAAACAAAGCCTTTCGCTTTCAATCATCGTGTAACCGTCTACCGGTAATTGCTGTAATAGCCTTCTTGAGTATAGAGTTTTTGAGAACTCGCCAACCCTGTCTTGAATCATATATGCAAACCATTCTCTCATTGTAGTATAAGGCCGCTTGTTACCGTCATCGTCTTCAACTCCTCTATGCTTGATTTTAGTTCTGTAACCATCTTCACCATCAGGATGTAGCAGCGGGTACTGAAGCGGTACATACGAAGGATGTATCTCATTCATATATTCTAATTTGCCTCATACTGTGTTGACAACAATATCACACGGCTCGAACGACTCCTCGATGTCTCCTACAATTAGTGCTGCAACTTCTGAAGTTGTTGGGAGGTTATATGTTCTGTCATCTTGTTGTCTGTTACATATAAGACGTAGCTTCAGGTCAGTAGTAGGCTGTTGGTTGTAAACATCTCTTGCCATTCTGTAAGTTTTTACTAAAACATTTTGGCGATCAAGCATCTCTTTCAACCATATAATAATCTCAGTATCCATAATCTTTTCGGCAGCTGATGTTTTAGCATCGGTGTCTCTGAAGAAATTACATCCATTAGTATTAGTATGGATAAATAAATATAAACGTAGTGGTTGATTTGATTTAAAATTGTAAATAAATGTGCACCTGAAAATGGTTTGTCTGTTTTGAATTTCGTTTT
Source organism: Bidens hawaiensis (assembly GCF_021521415.1). Classification (NCBI taxonomy): domain Eukaryota; kingdom Viridiplantae; phylum Streptophyta; class Magnoliopsida; order Asterales; family Asteraceae; genus Bidens; species Bidens hawaiensis. The sequence continues at coordinate 13,749 of NW_027494316.1, forward strand.
TCTGTGTCATATATGTAAAGCTGTGAGAATTTTGGCTTCGCCCCATCCTTGGGTAACAGATTTCCAATAGCATGGTAGTTTTGACCGCTCATTCTGAACACATAAGGAGCTTTTCCTTTATTAATTGACATGTCAACCTTTCCTCCCATAGAAGTAAAAGAGAACATGGAGTGTAACGACGAATGTTTTTCAGGAAGAACTTACTTTTGGCGGTATTTGATTTAAATAGTTCTTCATACTTAGGGTTCGGTCTAACTGGTGGTGGTAACTCAACAACGCCATTATGACAACACAAACTATAAGTCACTTTTGTTTCTTTTCGTTTGGCTCTTGTAGCCTCGTCGTCCCAAAGTTTAGCATGACACATTTCACACACAATAGACTGGTCTCCATGATCCAAGTAATCTGGAGTTATTAAAAATCATAAATGATAACAGATATGTTTTTAAATAATGTACAAACATCGCATAAGCTAACCGACCTTTTGAAATTCCATTAAGTCTGTTATTCTCAGGCACACGACAATCTCCTCTTCCCTTACGATGCATTTTTTCTTTCCTACTTATACGTTTCTTTTTAGACATAGAGCCGTCTGTTTGAATGACTAAAATGTATGTGAAAAACGTGTTAGTAGTGAATCAACAAAAGCCAATATAATTTAATGTTTATGATACCTATGTTTGAATGATTAATCGTAGAAGTTGCGGTAGTAGTCATGACGTTTGAATTTGATGATGCGGCCGTATCGGGTATTGAAACATGATTTCCTCTCCTACTATCCAAAATTAGTTTTCTTCTCATACGATTTACTTTTGCTACATTGGTTGAATTAACTTTTCCTCTTTTTGCATCTAAAAGCAACTTTCTTTTAAAACGATTTTGTTTTGAGACCATCTTCTTTATTTGAGTTCCTAAGATAATATTAAAATGTATGTTCATATAAAGAGGAAAATATAACATTGTTAATATTCTTATTTTTTATGTTAAAATGCATTACCATTAGTAGAATTACAAGTCTGATTGTTGAATATTCTTCGGGTACTAATTTTTACAAGACATATAGCAAATAAATTAAAGTCAATTGTAATTCAAAATTGTTCATCAACGAAAAATAAAATGTAGTTTTAAGAAGCTCTAAATAAGCAAATAAAAACCAATCCAAAATTTTGCATCATTATTAAAAATAATTAAGACGATTATTAATTTCTCCTTTTTAGGTGTTAAGAGATTGTTCTTGCCAGCATCTTGAACTTTTGATGATCTTTTTGGTTTTGAAGTTGACTGTTGCGGTGCGTTGTCGACATCATACACATCTTGGAGCTTCCTCTTTACGGTTTCAGCATTTTTGTTCTTGCTTTGTTTGTTGACAGCCGATGCCTTTGATGTCTTTCTCTCCAAAGGCGTGACATCATCATCTTCGATATTAACAGAATCCTAATAACGCAATTTAAAGTTTCATAAAAAAGTTCATAAATTATGTGTATACTTATAGTTGTTGTAACGAAATTAATCTATACTTCATACCTTATTAGATAAGTTTATATCAGGATGTGTAACAGAATCTTCATTACTTGAATCAGAGGTTGGTTCCTGAGGCTTTTAAACAAAAAACAATCAAATTCTTAATGTTATCAAATACGGTATGCAGTTGATATAAGAAAAATTAAACATGTATAAACCGAAAAACAATAACTTAACTATAAAATATTTTACCAGATTCAATTCATGCTTTTTTTGCAGCTCATTTATTATGTTTGGATCTTTGGTAAGTCTAAAAATATTGTAGGAAGACCCTTCGTTATTCACATTGTATTGTTGAATGTTGATCTTAAAAGCAAAAATATGACCCTCAATATCAAGTATCTCTTTAGGAATTTCATCAGGATTAGCACCACTCTGTGCAAAAATAAAAAATATTTATTAACCATAAATTTGTGATTATCATTTAATTGTAATGTTAAACCATGTATTAATTAAATCATATATTATCTAAAATATAATTATATCGTTATACTACATTGTATTTACTATATTCGTTGTGACATGTTCTTTTTACTCCTAATTATATTTTAGTTTATAATTATATCGATACACTACATTGTATTTATTTAATATTATATTATTATATTATTGTTTGAATGACTTTTTGATACCTCTAATTACTTTTGCATGGTGAGAATTATTTAGAATTTTTACAAGAGCGTAATGCATAAACTATTACTCACTTATGATTTTATAAACAAATTCGTAACATATATTGTAAAATTATAAACGCCTAAACAGATATTCAAACCTTGAAATACATCTCATTCATCAAAGTTGAAATTCAATTATTGATTTTTTATTTACCCAAAATCTCTCCCAGACCATATCTCATGTTTATGGTTATATTATTATCTCTGTGCAAAAATAAAAAATATTGATTAACTATGAATGTGCAATTCTCATTTAATTGTAATTGTTATTATGAATGTCCAATTCTCATTTAATTGTAAAGTTAAACCATATATTAAAATACAATTTTGTAGTATAACCGACTTACCTCCACTAATCTCTTAAACAGATCCATTGCAGTAATTTTGAAAATGGGTAACGCTTGTCCTTCCCATAAAGTTAACGCCAGGATCGATCCAGTTGAGTCTTGAACATCAAAAGGAACCCGATACCTACACATTAATGGTAATTAACATTGTTATAGACAATAACTATATATGTTATCTTATTTTAAGCATAAACAGGGATTATGTCTATTATCAAATGTTATTGTTCACAAACCTAGCAACTGCATTGACAATAGCACCGTTGCATTTCATGCTGCTGCATTTATACTTTCCTTTGAATTGATTCAAAGATGTCTCCCCGTCGATCTCCCCTTCATGGCTTTCCTTGTGTTCCTTTGTAAGCGTTGTAGCACACACTTTACAGGCAATATAGTACCAACGACTGTAGTTAGATGCTGGGATTATGCTTCCACAGATGACAACCTTTTTTGCCTAAAACAAATAAACGGAATTTATAATTTAATAAAGTTATAATAAAATGACATTAATATAAATAAATATAATAGTTAAACAATACTGTTCTTATAGCTTCAACTTCTCCGATATGACTGAAGTCCGTGTCATTAACAAATTCATCAAGAAACCGATTCCGTATACTTGGTGGGCTTAGCAAAGCGCTTGAAGATGTTTGAGAGGCAATCATTTGAACCAAGCTAACAATAAACATTAAACTGTTAGCTAAATAGCATATGCATGCAATAAAAATATCGATGTTATTTTAAAAGTTATTTAAAACTGTTTAACCTGTTCTTAAAATCTACAATATCTGGGATTTCTTGATTAATGATTAACTTCGTAACGCCGTTTGCGTTTGAGATGCTAGGTATTCCTGAAAAACGATATCATTGATATGAATAGGTAAATCAACACTGTCATAAATTTTTTTAATATAAATTAACATGTTAATAATAAAATATAAACTTATTAACTAACCATTAAAAGGTCTGTATACAGCAAAGTTTAAAATAACAACCACCGGAGCCTCTTGTGGATTCTGTTCAATGTAAGATAGAATCTGTGTTGCATACGAATTCCATAAAGTGATACTGATTTTATTGCCACTGAAATAAATATATAAAAATTGTTAGTAACAAATGTTCAATGTATAACTCTTTTATTATTAAAATACTTACTTGCTTCCATATAAGTCGATTTCTAACAATTTGGCAGTTGTAACGCTTTTCTTTGTGATATCTCTAGCATATCCATTATCTTTAATAATTCCAATAACATCTGTTGACAATATAAACAAAACCAAGGTTATTAAATGTGTCAAGCGATAAGACAAAAGATATCAAACAAAATCAAAAGCTATAGTGAGTCAATAAAAATATAACGTTAAAAGTTAGTAGTTAAATGTACTAACCAATGCATGCTGCTCCAGTAAGCAACGTGTCAATGTTTGTAAAGTTGAATGCATGAATGTCGCCAAGAAAACCATCACATAGTTTTACATCAGTCGTCTTGGACAGATTTACTCTATGCGAGTTTTCCACATACTTGTACCTATTAGCATAAGCTCCAAAACTTGCTATTGAAATTTTATACCAGCAGGTTTCTTTTATCTTATTATCAAAGTAGCTTATAAACTTCTTTGGAATAGAAGCGTGAACTTTATTTCCCTTAAGGAACAAAAATAAGAAAAAACACATATTATCAATTTTTTTGGTACGAAACGTAAAGTAATTATTATAGTTATAATTAAGTCGTACCTCTTCGTCTTGTAATATTAAATCCAAAGAAATAATGAAAAGGGGTTTGTTAAGTACATGGTTTATCCACTTCCTTAAGACCTTTACTAGCATAACCGATTTGTCATTAGCATCTCCAAGATCATTCAACATCGTAAACTTTTTGGTATCCATTCTGCAAATAATCATGTATAAGAAATCGTTCAAACAAAAATAATTTGGTGGTTATGTATAGTTGCTTATTTATTTTATATTTAAAGTTCACTACTTGAAACCGTTAATCGAAAAGTAACAACAGTGAACAATACGCACTTGTACAACACAAAAGATGAAACTTTTTACGGACATGAGAACTACATCAGAATTAGTGAAAAAAAAAATATTGAGCTGAGTCAGAAGGCACTGACGCCATAAGCCCACAAGTGCTTTTATGCAATACCCTCAATCACACATGTCACCCAGTTACCATATTATTACAACCAGAAGTTTTGACACTACTTATCTATAATATATATAAACAAAGATCCAAAACTCCTATGTGTCGCGATGTGATCGCTCCCCTCTTTTTTTAGAGCCACCAGATTTGTTTCATTCTTAAATGGTGGCTTCTCATTGATTTAAACCGGTTTTAACCCGTTTAAGCTTTAAATTTCACGGGTCATGATTCTTACCAAACCCAGATACACTTAAATGGGTCGGGTCAGAACACCTCCTTAATCTACCGAACCCTCCCTCTCATCCACCCTATCACCCAAATTAATTAAACCCTAGACCTCAACTCCGGCCAAAACTACTACTCTCATCAATTTGGTGATAATAGAAACTGTGATACGTACAGATCCGATGGCCACCAGATTGGTCGATTTATTAATCATACAATAACCCTAATTCCCAATTAAGCGGTCGCAAAGGATACTGAATCTTCTGTTTGTAACTAGGTGCCTACTCGAATTTTTTCGGGTTTTGACGTTAATTTGTATTGGGGTTCGTTTCTGATTTGTGCAGCTCCACCATTTGCACAGGATATCTGAAGGGGCTCAATCGCCTGCGGTACGTTGCTTGCCTTTTCGCTTAACCGTTTACAGGATCTTAGGTTCTGATTGACTTTTTTTCGGCCTTGTAATGTCACTGTTTGTAAGAAAAAGTAATGTTATAAAGTCTGCTCATGCTGAACACCATTTAGATGTTGCATGTGTGTTCCTGGATAGAACTTTTTGATTAACATAATATAATATGTTAAGTAATTTTTAAATTAATTATATATACAGGGAGCGTGTGTTCAAAACATGCTTGATTCTACGATTCAAGCATTGCTGACTGATAAGAATCGGAAGTCTGTTTACTTTTAACAGTTTATTGTTCGTAAATCCATTGATTTCACTGTGAATTTTGACGTTTTGTTCAATAGATATTTCAGAAGTTGAGTTAGGACACTATTGAATTAGAATTGTTTGGTTAGTGTAGACCTTTTGTTCAATTAGGTCGTGTGTACCAATTTTTCAATTAGGTAATTTATGTTCCCATGCATTCTTTACATTAATTCGGCCAATTGGGTAAATTAGGTGATGTTTTCCCGGGAAATTGGTGGATAATGTATAAGTGCTCCCAGGTTAGCTTTGTTCATATCCCGGGTTAGCTTTTTTCATATCCCATTGTCTTGAGGAACAAGGGATTGGGTGTAAATGGGTCAAATCGTTCATCAGTTACTCCAGCTCATGAACGCTGAAAGCTCAAATCTAGTCGTGCTTAATTCCTTAAACGAGCCTGGGGTCGAGCCCAAAATATGTTATTTATTGAACCACCTCCATATGCATTTTACGAAACCCTATATTTTTTTGGTTTAAAATTTGAATGAAAATTATAAAGGAAACAATTTAAATTTTATATACAGATTCAATTACTTAAATCATATTTCCTGACCATTACTTTTAATCAAACTGATGCCAAGTATTGCATACATGCAGGAAGTAGTTTCAATATACCCGTTTCTATCACCGTCCGGTTTAACTTCAGCTCAGTCAAACAGAGTTTGCAATGCACTTGCACCTCTTCAGGTGCGCATTTTTGTAATTTATACCGTTTTTTTATTTCTTTCAGGTGTTCATAGATTGATCATCTTGATTGGATGGTAACTGTTGTGGTTGTGTCATTTTGTTCATGTTTAATTTTAAAAGTCATTATTATGCAAGATCATGCATCACAATGACACAACTCAACAAATCATAAGCAGTTTGACAATTGGTTATGATAATTGAGATCAGGGATGCTAAATCAATATTTACTAAATCATAAGTTATTATTATTATTATTCAAATGGGTCAGTTTTAATGAGGTAGTTTTCGAAATCTGTAGTTTTCGGTATCAAAACCCGATTTGGTTTTAAAAATAACGCAAGTTCATTCGATTACAGGTGACATATATATGTATTTAAGAGTATTTTGGTATAGGTTTGTTTCGTTACGACCGACAGGTTTATTCAGTTAGGTTATTTGGATACGGGTTTATTTCGTCACACAAAAAGGGTTTTCCGGTTGCGGGTGATGAGTTTATCTGGGCATTCATAAGATCAGCGGGTATGGGTTTACTCAAATATGATATATCCGGGTATTTGGATAGATCTTTCTTGACGGTCCAAAGCCAATTTATGGTATAAATGTTAATGCCAATATCTATCTAAAAGACAAACATGCAATGCTAAGAATCACTATTTATCTGGATACAAGTTTACTAACGGGCTTATTTGGATAAACACGAGATCGGGTCGGACATTATATTCGTATAAGCATATGGTGAACTAACCATACTTGGCATTTGATAACTAAACGTCAAGTTTAGTTATTTGGCTTCTAAAAGTCTTTTTTTCCTGGCTCTTGCAGAAAATAACTGAACAAAACAGGGACTTCATACCCACTGAAGGTGTTCATATGGTCCATTGAAGAGTTCCACATTACGATTGGTGGAAGGTAAATTTATGTCCACATTGAAAAATACTGCTTGATTATTTATATTGTATTTTTTTACACACTTTGAATTGTATACATACAAGTTGTTATAAACCTATCTTTGGGCTTTTTTAATACTTTTCGGTTTGGTGGGTTCAGTTTGCTCTCAGTTTGTATGTTTACTATATTGGCCTGGAAAACATAATGAATTTTGACCTTGAAACTTTTGGCCTAAAACTTTTTGTAATTGATGATGATTATAACACGTGTTTTATCTTATAATTTTTTATTCTTAAAAAGGTTGTAAAATGGATTGATGGTCACAGGCTTATTCCAAGTTTTAAGGGGTTGATGGTCAAGGAGCTGTCGTGCAATGCATGAAGGGGGCTTATTCCAAGTTTTAACCTTGGGGAAGACCTCATGAATGATCACCACCTCTTCCAACTCATGACGTGCCACCAAAATCGTTTATGTTAATAAGCGAATGATAAAGCATGCGATTAAGGACAAAAACGATACACATATTAGTGTTCATGTTTGTTCGTTTAAAATGGATGTGTTCGTGTTCGTTTATGTTTGGTTGTTAAAAATCTAAAAAAACTATGCATCACAATTAAAATATCTCAAACATTAAAATATAATGAACATTACAAACTACATGTACTAAATCAAAATGAAATAAAACAAGCCACTACTAAAAATAAAATAGCAAAATGATTAAAAACAAAAACCTAAATAAACCCCCGTAACACGGGGGCCAAAAACTAGTAAAATATAAAGGTATGTTATTTAAAGAGAAAACAATATAACATCAACAGTATGCAAAAAAACTACCAAGAAGGGTAAGATTTTTTCAATTATTCCTATTAATCAAGAGACAATAGAGAACTATAGGTGATTGATCAGAAGTGAAGTAAGGAAGAAGCCTAACATCAGAATTAGTGAAAAAAAAATATTAGTTGTTTTTTTAAAAAAAAAAAGAAAATTGGTTCTGTCTCAGATTTGCTACAAACAGAAACTGAAGAAACCAACCGAATTGAAAAAATTGATTCATGGTCATATAGATTAACCAATCTCTTTTAGTTATAATATAACCAACATAACTAATATTAATAGTTTATAACACCACCTAATGTAAACATACCGTATGTAGCTGGATTGAACGATTTGCTTGGAACAACTTATATTGGTGGATGTTGAAGAAATAAAGGCAGCGATGATATGTATATTTATAATGAATTACATATGAGTTGTATCATATCTATAACAGGTAAAGATATACCCTAGATTAAATAGGGATTTGAATTTAATTATTAATAAGAAAAAACGTGAAACTATTTATAAATCAGAACATGAGATATAAATGATGTTTTTCTATATTTCAAGATTTAGTGTTAAAATTAGGGAAAATACCATAAAAAACCAACATACTTTCTCTTTTTGCTTATAAAAGTCCCTTAACAATTTTTTGCACTTTAAAGTCCCTCCACATGCTAATTTTAAACATAAATGTGATATAACTTATAAAAATAATTTAAAACTGATTTTCCTTGCTTACTTGTTTTTCTTTTTCCTTATGTGGCATATATATTTTTATTCAAAAGAAAAAAGAAATTACGTGAATTAAATATCCTAATTGAATCCATTCACCCAAAATAACCTAATGGTAGAATACTAAATGGCAGAAGCGCAAGAGTAAGGGATCGCCATCTAATTCGGAAATCGATTCTGAATCGATAACAAAGCACACGAATCAGGTATGTAATCGCAAACAATATCTAAATCGATTTGATACCTTAAATGCTCTAACATCGTGTTAAACTGACGATAAACCCATTTTATACCTTTTTTCTTACAAAATCAGTTTTTTTACGTGTTTATAATAAAAATCATATTTTTACAATCGATTATAAACCATCATTACCGGATTGTGTTTTTATACTTGTTTTAACATAATGGAATCACAAACCATTGATGACGAAAGCGATTTTAGCGACACTACCTATGAAATGAGTACCGATGATGAGGAGTTGTCGGATTCTGTGTCAATGGATCTTGAAGAGGAGGAGGATGCTACTACTTTAGCTAGAACAACCGGTGATCTTTTCCTAAATAAACTTTGTTATGAGAATACAAAACTTTATTTTGTTAATGATGTAGACGAGTTTGATGTTGGTGAGAACTTGGTTGAAGATAGTGATGATATTCAATACATTGAAGAGGATAATGAAGGTGTAAAAGGGAAAGTATATCCAATTCATGACCCAAACATGAACTGGAAAGATATGAAACCAGTTCTTGGGTATAGGTATGAAAATCCTTCACAATTGAAGTTTGCATTATGTTGCTATGGAGTGGTAAATGGATACCAATTGAGCTATAGAAAAAATGAAACAAAAAGGCTCCATGTTGTGTGTGGGAACAAAGATGTTGGTTATGATTGTCCGTTTAGATTATGGGCATCTTGGATGCAAGGTGAGAACTCTTTTCAGATTAAAAGTCTTAATGATAATCATAATTGTAGTAGGAATTATGGTTTAGGTTCCTTAGTGACAGCCTCATGGATTGCTAAGATGTATCTTAAAGAGTTTATTGCAAAATCCTTTGTTAAAACAATGGAAATGCATGCTGATATATTGCGTGACTATATGGTTAAAGTCAGCAGAGGACAATGTACTCGAGCAAAATTAATGGCAAAGTTTGAAATTGAGGGTGGTTTGAAAGAACACTATGCGAAAATATGGGATTATGCGTATGAGATTTTGAGAACCAATCCCGGAAGTTCTGTGAAAGTGGGGGTAAATGGTATGCCAGATGGTAGTAATGTGTTTAGTAGAATTTATATATGTTTTAAAGCTTTAAAAGAAGGTTGGATTACGTGTAGGAAGGTAATTGGCTTAGATGGAACATTTTTAAAGGGGATATGTAAGGGAGAACTTCTAACAGCAATAGGTCAAGATGCAAATAATCAAATTTATCCCATAGCATGGGCTGTTGTAGAGGTCGAGAACAAAGATAATTGGAAGTGGTTCATTGAATGCTTAAAAGATGACATTGGAAGTTCTGATGGTAGGGGTCTCACATTTATGTCGGATCAACACAAGGTATAACTAATCTAAGTTTTATGATCACTTGTTATTTTCAATTATATCTTATTTATGTTATGTCTATGTTATAATGTAATCAGGGACTTGTAGAAGCTGTAAAAGATTTGCTTCCTAATGTTGAACACAGGCAATGTGCAAGACATATATATGCTAATTTCAAGAAGAAATATAATGGGGTGGAATTTAGAAATCTGTTTTGGGCAGCATCCAAAACAACTCTTGAGCACGAGTTTGTCTCAAATTTGGATAAAATTAAATCTAAAAGTATAGACGCATACAACCATCTAATTGAAAGAGACCCGAAAACATGGGCTCGGGCTTTTTTTGAAACCGATAGATCATGTGAATCTGTAGAGAATGGGATCAGTGAGAGCTTTAATGCTGTTAATTTGAATGCTAGAAGAAAACCAATTATTACAATGTTGGAAGAGATTAGAATGTTTCTAATGGAGAGAAACTACAAAATGAGTAGGAAATTACAAAAATGGGACGGTAAGGTATGCCCAGCTATAAGGAAAAAGATAAAAGATTGGTCAAAAAATTCAAGGTAAGTGAATTAGTTGTTGTTTTGCTGTTTATTGTTGTTGTCTTGCTGTTTATTATTGTTGTCTTGCTGTTTATTGATGTCGTCTCGCTGTTTATTGATGCTGTCTCGCTGTTTATTATGCTGGTTTCTTGTTTATTGATGCTGTCTTGCTGATTATTGGTGATATCTTGCTGTTTGTCGTTGCTGTCTTGCTGTTAGTCGTTGCTGTCTTGCTGTTTATTGATGCTGTCTGCTGTTTATTATGCTGGTTTCTTGTTTATTGATGCTGTCTTGCTAATTATTGGTGATATCTTGTTGTTTGTCATTGCTGTCTTGCTATTTGTTGATGCTGTCTTGCTGTTTATGATCCAAATTTGCCGTTGTTATTGCTGTAAATTTTGTTGTTGTGAGAACTGCTTTTTTTTCGCTAGTTTTGAAGGTTTTTTTTTATGTTTATACTTAGGAACTGGATCGTTATTCCAAGTGGTGGCAATATGTTTGAGGTTAGGAATATATATGAAGCCTACACCGTGGATTTGGATAATAGAGAATGTAGTTGTAAATTGTGGCAAATATCGGGATTACCTTGTTTGCATTCGGTATTTGCCATATACTACATCAACAATGATCCCGAGGATTATGTAAGTGATTGGTTCAGGGTTGAGAAATTTAAAGAGACCTACATGAACTATATGAAACCGTTAAATGGAAGTAACATGTGGAAGTCAACACCTTACATTAAGCCACTTCCTCCGAAGGAGAGAAGAATGCCGGGTAGGCCATCAATTAAGAGAAAGAGACATGAAACCGAAAAACAAGGGAAGTACAAGAAAGTATCAACTAGTGGAAGATACATGAGTTGTAGCAATTGTTTGGAACCGGGACATAATATAAAAACATGTACAAATGCGAAAAAGACCGCACCACCAAAAGAACCTAAGAAAAAAGGGAGGCCCAGATCAAGGATGACAGTTGAAAATCACAACGAAATAGGTGATAGAGGTGGAAGAGGTAGGGGAGTTGGAAGAGGTAGGAGAGGCGGAAGAGGTGGGAGGGGACATTCCATTGAACAAGAAAGCCAAGTACTCGAGCCGCCTTACATAGATTAAAAGTTTTGGTTTATGTTTGTTTTACGTTTTCTTTTTGTTGGTTAAGAATTGTATGACCATTTTAAATAGCAAAACCAATATATTTTTTTTTGCTTGCAACTGATTCTTGTGCGTTACAATTTGCTTCAAACTAAGATTATTGCTTGCAACTAAGAATTGTATGATTATCTTGTAATATAAACATATAATTATATTTAAAAAAGGATAAGAAAATAAAATATTAAAACAACAATAATCCCAGTATAAAAAAGTAGAAAGAACATAAAAAATATTAACAACATAATTTTGCTTACATGTCAATTTTTGACACATAGGTAGTCCATGTCAGCCTATTTAATTTCATGTGTATGCCACATAAGCAAAAAAAACACTCTAATAAGTTATATCACATTTATGTTTAAAATTAGCATGTGGAGGGACTTTAAAGTGCAAAAAATTGTTAAAGGACTTTTGTGAGCAAAAAGAGAAAGTATGTTGGTTTTTTATGGTATTTTCCCTTAAAATTATGTTAACCATATTTACAATTCAATAACAAACGTTTTATTAGTTTTGTTTACTAATATTTGTTATTAATATTAATATTTGTCTTGTTTATAATATGAGGTCTTATCATGGTGACCCACATAAATTAACTTTGATTACCAATAAAGCAGTAAACTTTAAATATAAAATAAATAAGCAACTATATCAGAACATGAGATATATATTTCAAGATTTAGTGCTTAAAATTATGTTAAGCATATTTATTAATTCTTTATTATTCTAAAAATATATTGATGACTAAACTAAATATATTTTGGTCATTCTATTTCTATTTATATTAAATACATTCAACTAAACAATCAAAGAGTTGTCTAAAAAGCTCATGGCTTGATGCTTTCTCGTAGCTTACTTGAAAAAAGCCAACTCGAATGCTTGGTTTGTAAAAGAGTGAAGCCAATGGTGGTTTATAATGTTTTTTTAACAACCTTAAACGGACCCAAATTTAAGTTATGCCATAGACATAGTGTTAGAATCCATGTTGTTGATTAATATTCAATGTTGACTTTTGCAATGACTTTGATAATTGCATTGAAATTTGACTTTGACTTAATAAATAACATCACATATATAAGATCTTAGATAAGTTAAACCAAAAAGCATTTTTTGATATATACTTAAAAGCAATATAGATTCAAGTGCGTACATGTTCTTTGGAAGCTTCAGATTGCATATGGTAGATTATACCATCAACTGTCCAATCTTGAACCGTTTCCACTTGAGATGATAAAGGTAAAAGCATGAAAGCATCTCAACAGCACCCCGGTTACCTCTAGCAACTGCAACTTGTACATGCTTGAATGGACACAAATACCATGACAAACAAAGATTAACCTCATCAGCCAGCCATATCACATATATAAGATCTGAGATAAGTTTAACCTAAAATCATAATAATTACAATTAACCAACATATAAACAATTAACTTCACAAAACCGATAAAAAACTGTATAATTGACTATTTGACTGTTGAAAAAGAGTAGAAATTAGAGAATTCACCATTCTAAATCGAGCAATCTTGTGGCCATCGGATCTGTATCACAGTTTCTATTATCACCAAATTGATGAGAGTAGTAGTTTTGGCCAGAATTGAGGGTTTTGTTAATTTGGGGAGATACGGTGGCTGAGAGGGAGGTTTTGGTACCAAAGAGAAAGGATTAAAGTTTAGATGTTCTGTGATTTATGGTTTATGGGTTTAATGGATAGCATCACAAGTCTAGATTTGGTCAGAGAGTCTCACCTTAATATATCGACAATGAACATGAAGATGTTGATAGCCAGTTGCACTCCGATGTAACTTGGGGAATGGTCGTCTCTCCGGTTCATCTTTGCCGGTGACACTCCGATGTAACTTGGGTTTTATTGAATTGACCCGTATTTGGGTTTGGTAAGAATAATGACCCACGAAATTTAAACCTTAAAACCGGGTTAAATCAATGAGAATGCATCATTTTAAAATAAAGCAAATCTGGTGGCTTCAAAAAATGAGGGCGACCACATCACGACACCTAAGCTTTTTTGGTTTTCATTTATATATATTATAGATATAAGATATAAAAAATATTATATTTATTATAGTAGGAGTTAATACCTTTAAAAGTAGCATTTTTATTATAATTATTATTATTTACTTAAAATTAAAAGAAAAAGAAAAAAAAAGAATGGTTTGAATGTTGATCTTATGGAGGTCAGTTTTTTATAGTTCCGTGAAATAAGGTTTAGATTTTGGATCATATGAATGTAAAACTATGAACCATCATTCATACCTCACGATGTAATGTCAAACTTTGTTATCATTCGCTTCCTAACGTTGTGTGTCATATTTTATGTTGTTAGTAGCCATAGTAAGACAAAGATGCACGAGTTCGATGGTGTTATGCGTGCCATGAACAACTGCTTCATTCGACGCAACTAGTATGCTCATTTAAATTTGAGGGTTGCTAGAAAAATATATTATATTTTTCAGGGTCGTCTTCGAGAATTTAAATATCTCAGCCGAGCCAAAATAAAAAGGCTCGTAGGCCTTAACGAAAAATTTTAATTCACTAATGTAAATGAATAAAACTTTTATCGACTGATTTATTATAAGCAGGATCTATTCTGAGCATGTAATTATCTCATATACTATTGCAAATAACCTTATTTTTAACACAAAAACATATATATGTAATATGTATAAAAAAGGTTTATGCCCCGAAACTTATTTGCCCCGGTCGATGGTGCGAGTCGCACACCTCTGAGCATCCCCTGATATTTCCGTTTTAGGTGATAATTAATATGAAAGTGTAAGGTCTCAACAAGTAGATCTTTTATTGTTCACCTAAGTCAACAAATTAAAATTGATAACGTTTGGTTAAACAAAGTGATCACAAGCAAATACCATATTAACATGACACTAGTATTAAACAATTAAAAATATGTAACGAATCAATACCGATAAATAACATTAGAATGTAAAAACAATGTATTTGTTAAGAACGTTGAACAAACACGTTTAAAGATCCTTCTAACCCTTTTAATCCTCTGAGCTACAGGTCTCACTGTGTCTTCGCGGGATCTGTTTCCGGAAGTACCCTAAAAAAAGGAACATTTGCTCTCCCAGCCATTTCGGGTTAAGTAGATGTCAAAGTGCCTTTATCTCTGTTGTATCTATATAAGAACGCCGCGTTCCGAGGTGTGAAGTGGGAGAGAAGGGATGTCGTAATTGGGGTTTTGAATAAGACGACCTTTTTATTTTTCAATTTTTTTTCATTTTGAAAAAGTATGAAGACGGGGAGGTGTGAAGTTTTTTATCATCCTGGCGTCGAGCTATTTTTTATCCCTTACAGTATCGTCACCACATTAGAGTTTAACCACCAAGTTCGGAATGGGTTGGTATGGTTCCTCTACGCCTAGGACAACAGAATATCGTACCATGAACGTAGAAAGGTATGAGATAAAACAGTCATTGCGAGGCCCCAATTATTGACTGGGGGTTGGGGAGGGGGCACCAAAGGACTCTACCCTTCCATCCCTTGGATAGATAGTATAACATCGTGAAAATATTGAATCAAAAATATCAAGTTTCTAAAGTTAAATGATCAAAAATGAAAAATTCTAAACCTTAGGGTTAAAAATGAAAATTCTGATTTTCCGTCCCATAGCGATACGCGACGGGACAAGAGACAAGCCCATCGCGTATCGCGAAGGACTTGGTTATAACTCCAAGAACAGAGGTGCATGGTTATACGCGATCGTCTAAAAGCCAACGTCATCGCGTATAGCCATGACGTGATTTGGCATGTGTGACACGTATTGCCACGTGTCAGACGGTGGCATAGTGTATCGCCACGTGTCATCACGTGGCAAGCCTAGTGATGGCAGCGTCGCGATACGCGACGGGCTAGCCAAAGAGCCATCGCGTACCGCGATGGGCCCACTAGTTTGCCTATAAATAGAGGGCTTGGGTTCTCTTTCTCTCTCCTCACACCAATTCACAACCACTTTCTCTCTCTAAAATACTCCCTCTCTCACAATCTCGAAGTTCGTGCCAAGCCTTCTCGTAAACCATGCCAAAATATTGACGTTTCCTCGATTTCCATGCCACACACCGACGCCGTTACAACAAAGAAGGTGTTACCATCCCGACAACCCGCCTCGTAAAGCGTGCCGACATGAGAAGACTTGGAGTGCATCGTTTTGCGTGCCAAGGAAAAGAGTGTGATCAATAAGATAAAGAAAAAAAGTCAAAAACGTCGAAGTGTTGCTCGATTGTGTAGGGTGCATCTAAGCCAAGAAAGGTAGGCATGATGCCCGAATAAAATAATAATAAAATATTGAAAAGGCTTAAAATCCTAAGTCGAGGATATACTTAGATAAATAAAAAGAAAATATAGCAAAGAAAAGAAAAGAGAAGAATATGAATATATATATATTTCAATGTGATTACTATATAATTCTTTGTTATAAAGAATACGTTTCTTAGTAAAGAAGAAACTTAGGGTTTTGAAGAAAAGTAAAATAAGATTTAACTAAAGGTTTATCTTATAAAAGAAAGGAAACGAACATAAGTTAAAAGAAAGACTTTTAATTTATAAAAAAATGCTTTTTAACTAAGGTTTTAAAGTAAAGAAAATATAATCGAGCTAAAGATTATAAAAAGACTAAAGGTCTTAAGCCGGATTGTATATCCGACTAACAACAAGTTATACTCGTACTATAGGTACGAGATATCAAGAAAAGGGAAAGACCCTCGGACAGTGTATTGAAGCTGATCCAAATCGAAAAAGGTCAATACGCCCCAAACTTTACAAACTTGTTTAAAACGAGTCAAATGAATTAAATGAAAAGGTTTACATGAGACTACGTGTCTTTAAAACATTATAAACAAAAGTAAGCGCTAGCCCTCAGGCTTTCGTTACGTTTGTCTGGATCCTTACATATGTGGTAAATGCGGTGGGCACACCGCACCACACCTGGTCATATGACGCTTTCGGTGACCATGTGTATACGTACGGTACCTAACTAGTGTCGAACGTTGCGGTGTTTGCTGGGATGTTTTGTGTAGAGACTTGAGTTTATAATTATGTTGTTTCAAAGCTTAATTATTCTTAAGCCACGATGGGCCGGTCATAACTATGTCTCGAGGGGTAATCAAGTAAAAGAAAATATTTTAGCGTCAGCATATTCACCAGCATGTGTTGCTGACGTATTTTCTAAACATTTTGCAGGTAATCAAGAATAGGCTTGGAAGCTCGAAGTGCTCAAGATATCCGATGGCTCGGATATTTTTGTTAAATATTAAAATATGAAATGGTGGTTTTGTAATTAAACAAGTAATTCTTTTGTTAAACTTAAAACGGGTATTTTATAATCCCGTCTTTTGACTGTAAATACAATATCTTAAATCCACATATTTATAACTTCCGCACTTAACTTTGATATATTTACAAATGTGGTACCAACATATGTGTCGCACGCCTAGGCCGTGGTCTGGGTGTGACAAGTGTTGGTATCAGAGCCATCGATCTTAGCGAATTAGGTATTAAAAGATAATACCTAAGCTTCGATCCAAGTATAAGAAAAATGTTTTATTACTTGTTTCAATTTAAAACACGGATAAGATAAGCTGGTAAGCCTTTTCTATCCCTCCTCAATCTAAAACACCCAACCTTTAGATGTCATTCAAGAAGATCATGGATGGATTTATGCTAGACGCACGAAGAGCTGGATATAACATCCGGCCCCTCGCACCACCAATATTGTCCGCTCTGCCCACAAAGAGCTCACGGATTTGGTTTTGGTTGCCCAAAACGCGTTGGTGATTGAAGAGGCAGGACATTACTTATGAACCAGTGATCTCTCTTGTCCACGGCCGATGTGGGATAGCCTAAGAGTGGGACAATGTTGTGTTTGCCAAGGGTGTTACAGACAACCCCCCTTTGGACTCATCGTCCTCGATGAGGCGTGTCCCAACATCCCGAACAGCACAAGAGTGACTTTGATACCAACTATAACATCGGCCCCTTGCACCACCAATATTGTCCGCTCTGCCCATGAAGAGCTCACGGATTTGTTTTTGGTTGCCCAAAACGCGTTGGTGATTGAAGAGGCAGGACATTACTTATAAACCAGTGATCTCTCTTATCCACGGCCGATGTGGGATAGCCTAAGAGTGGGACAATGTTGTGTTTGCCAAGGGTGTTACACTGGAATTCCCGAACCTCTACCAAAGGATAACATGAGTGAGGATTATTACGAGCCTTTCATCAACCAAGACCAATTCATTGACCGAACCAAACCAATATACCTCCCTGTAAACGAGCAATGTTCGATCAACCTACCTGATAGTCCACCGAAGCAGAATGATCCCCTAAGACACTTAAGCTATCACACGTCAAGCATACCGATATACCAACCGTCCGAGATCCCGACATATCATCCATCTGAGATCCCAACATACCATCTGTCCGATGTTCCAACATATCAACCACCCAATCCTCATCCGTCGTATGCATTCCTCTCCAACAAAAAAATCAAGGAGGAGCCTGAGTCTGACTGGATGCGATGCCACTTTGACCAACGAAGATGGCACACTGGAACATCTGCTTTTGACTCTGTTGACTCTCTCCCCAACACACATGATGAACCTTCCCGAAAGCCAAGAATGAGGGTCATGATGTCGTATGAGAGTTTCTGTATGCCCCCGATAGTGAAAAATATTGCCCAATTAATGGAAGAGGAGGATCCTGAAGAAGAGGAAGAACCGGAGGAAGAAGAGGACCTTGAGGAGGAAAACCCCAATGAAGTGACAACACCAATGGAAGAACCGTCCGACTGTGACTGCCCGCCTGGGCAAGGATGTGTGCAACCACTCTTCCACAAAAACTTGGTTTATGGCTCCGTTGATCCCTATGTGAAATACCTTGAAGAACTCAAGAACAAATCGTCATCAAGTTTCCCACAATACCAAGGCATGATCCATTCAATTGAAGAGCAATCAAATGAGATCCACGAGCAAAATGAAGCGGCCGAAGCTTTCTTCAATTATCCGTCTGACGTGACATCATTGCCATACCCAACCCCAAAGAACCACTATGATATAGTCATGATGGGGTACCGCGATCCGCCACCTCGATATGGATATCCGAATGAGATCCCGCGATCGCAGGAAGAACATCTCGACAGGGCGTTGCACGAAACTGATGATTTGAGGAAGAAGGTGGTCGTTGATGGTGTTAAAAAGAAGAAGATAGGAGATAAGCTTCTTCGAAAATGTAACAAATTGACCAAGATTGTGAAGAAATACATGAAGGACTGAGAACCCATAATGAATCGAATAGGGATGTGTGTTATGTTGTGTTGTTATAATGTGTGTTGTAATCAAGGACATGGAAACGTTCTATAAATAAGGATAGGTATATATATATATATATCATATTTATGATATATATATATATATATATAAATGTGTGGAATGAATAAAACATGTATTTTAAGAAAAGAATATTGTTTAAATTTCAGGTGAAAAAGAAAAGAAAATGTGAAGCTTATCGAAAAGAAGCAGATAAAAGAAAAGAAAAGGAGAAAGAACACGAGAAAGAACAACAATATAAAATACCCGAAAAATATATGAACCAAATTCAACAAATGATAAAAGAAGCTGTTAGGGCTGAATCACAAGCTAGAACTCACTCTAGACAATCCCAATCTGTTGAACCCTCTCGTAAGTCCGTCAAATCTCGTCCGAAACCGTCTCACATAGAAGAGAGTGTTCATGAATCAAATGTTGATGGTGATGTGAAGTAAAAGTCTAAGAAAATGAAAATCGACAGTTGTTCGTTTAAGGATTTCAAGTACTTTGGACCCAAGGAGTTTTATGGCGACAAAGGCGCCATTACGACCGTTAGATGGCTCGAGGAAATGGAATCAATCGTGATTATATGAAAGTGCTTCGAGCTGGAAAAGATTCAATACTCTGCCCAAATGTTCAAGGGTGAAGTGTCAAATTGGTGGAATACACTGATAATGAGCAAGGGGAGGAAAATGTTGTACAACTTATCGTGGGAAGAATTTAAGGAGATGATGATGGCGAAATTCTGTCCGATGCATGAAACCGACCATATCCAAACTAAATTTCTTAAGGTCGTAGGAACAAATCTTCGTGAATACAACACGAAATTTCACGAGTATTGCCGACTTGTTCCTCAGCTGGTTAACCCTGAGTCTAGCAAAGTCACTCGATACATTTGGGGACTCCCACGGGAAATCCGCGACATGGTGAGGTCACACATCCCACAAACTGTCGACTCCACAATGGAGTTAGCCGGATATCTAATGGGCGGCCTTGCCCGTAACAAGGAGGAAGACAAAGAGGTCGTGCCGACGAACGAACAAATGAGGACTTGAGGAAGGGGCCGATTCAAGGGTAAAGGCGTAAATCAACATAGAACTGGATTCAATTCTAATTCTACGCCATGCTAGACGTGCAATAAGTACCACAAAGGTCAATTCCGTTTTGATCCGTCTTCAACCATAACTGTTTGTGATTCGTGTCACAAACCCAGCCACACAACGGCCGATTTCTGGAAAAAGACGATGACTTGCTTCAGTTGCAAGAAAATGGGGCATCTAAGCTTTGAATGTACCAATAACACACCCGCGACTGGTGGTGCGGGTGGAAGTGGTCAAGCCAAGAAAGGCAATGCAAGGGTCTTCATGCTCGATGCCCGAAAAGCAGCCGACATACCGGAAACCATCACCGGTACGTTCCTAGTTAACGACAAGTATGCTACAGTTTTATTTGATTATGGTGCCAATTAAAGTTTTATAGATTATAGTAGTCTATTAAATGAACCATTAACGAAACTTAATAAAACTCTAAGCGTCGAGACCGCTAGTGATGAAATAGTTAAAATCTCCGAAGCTCTAGAAAACGGAAAAATCTTGTTTGTTGGTTATATTCTGTCTATTCAATTGCTACCAATGACTTTTGCTGGTTTTGACATTGTACTTCGTATGGATTGGTTATCCAAAAACCATGCTCGTATCATTTGCAATAGCAAAACCGTTGAACTTCGAGCCCCTTATAAACAAACCATTCGATTTGAAGGGGACAAAGACGTTGGCCAAGTTAACATAATTTCCATGATTTGGGCTAACAAATGTTTGAATCAAGGATGCTTAGCAATCTTGGCCTAAGTCACCGAAAAATCCAAACCAAAGGAGATAAAGGACGTACTTATTGTCTCCGACTTTGACGATATTTTTCCCGACGAACTTCCCGGAATCCCTCCCGATCGTGAAGTAGAATTTAGGATCGATCTTTTGCCTGGTACCACCGTGATCGCCAAATTCCCGTATCGACTTGAACCGACCGAGATGAAAGAACTAAAGAAACAACTTGACGAACAGCTTGAAAAGGGTTTCATCCGACCAAGTTCATCACCGTGGAGAGCACCAATCTTATTTGTCAAGAAGAAAGATGGATCAATGAGCATGTGTATCGACTATCGAGCTCTAAACAAAGTTACAATCAAGAATCGATATCCACTCCCTCGAATCGACCATCTTTTTGACCAACTCCAAGGCACGAGCTATTTCTCAAAAGTCGATCTTCGTTCTGGCTATCACCAACTCAAAGTTCAATCCGAAGATATCCCGAAAACCGCATTTCGAACAAGGTAAGGACATTATGAGTTCACGGTCATGCCGTTTGGTCTCAGTAATACGCCAGCCGCGTTCATGGATATGATGAATCGAATCTGTAAGCCTTTCTTGGATAAATCTGTTATCGTATTTATCGACGACATACTTATTTATTCTAAGTCTAAGGACGATCATGAAACTCATCTTCGAACTCTACTTGAAATACTTAGAACCGAGAAGTTGTACGCCAAGTTCTCAAAATGCGAGTTCTTGTTGCACGAAGTGCAATTTCTTGGACATATCATAAACGTCAATGGTATTCAAGTGGACCCCGATAAGATTGAAGCTATCTCTAAGTGGAAGATTCCAAAGTCGCCAACCGAGATCCGAAGTTTCTTAGGTTTGGCCGGCTATTATCCTAGGTTCATAGAAAACTTCTCTCGTATAGCCGTTCCCCTAACCTCGTTGACTCGTAAAAACATCAAGTATGAATGGGGAACCAAACAACAAGAGGCGTTCGATATACTTAAACAAAAACTCACTCAAGCACCTATATTGGCCTTTCCAGAAGGTACCAAGGATTTTGTTATCTTTAGTGACGCGTCTCATTCTGGTTTGGGATGCGTACTAATGCAACGAAAAAACGAGATCGCTTATGCCTCTCGTCAATTCAAGGTACACAAAAAGAACTACATAACTCACGATCTAGAGTTAGGCGCCATAATCTTTGAATTAAAGATATGGAGGCACTATCTCTATGGAGTTAGATTTATCGTGTATACCGATCATAAAAGCTTAAAACATATATTCGAACAAAAAGAACTCAACCTGCGTCAACAACGCTGGATGGAAACTCTGAACGACTACGTCTGTGAGATTGTCTATCACGAGGGTAAGGCCAACGTTGTGGCCGAAGACTTGAGTCGTAAAGAACATGAAAAGTTAAGAAGAGTCTGAGCATTAAGGTTAGAACGTCAAATTTATCTCAACGAACAAATCAAATCCGCTCAACTCCAAGCGATCAATGAAAACAAGATCGCCGACGAAAAATGTAACGGCACAATTGACGCGTTAGTCAAAGGTGACGATGGTATACTTAGAATGGGAAACGAATTTGGGTACCAATCGTTGGGGACTTGCGTGAGAAAATTATGAATGAAGCTCACAAGTCCAAGTACATGATGCACCCCGGTAGTGACACAATGTACCAAAATCAAAAACTGAACTACTGGTGGAATGGAATGAAAAAGGACATCGCTTCGCATGTTGCGAAATGTTTAACGTGTTTGAAAGTCAAGGTTGAACATAAAAGCCATCGGGATTGCTTCAGCAACCCGAACTTCCCGTTTGGAAGTGGGAGTTAATAACCATGAATTTCATCACAAAACTCCCGAAAACGACTTGACAACATAATGCTATTTGGGTCATTGTGGATAGACTAACAAAATCCGCACACTTCATACCCATCAATGAATCATACTCAATGGATAGATTAGCGCGTATCTATGTGAACAACATTGTTGCTTTGCGACTACCCAAGGAAATGCAAGGGATACATGACGTATTCCATGTCTCTAATTTGCGAAAATGTTTAACCGATGAATCTTTGTCGATGCCCTTAAAAGACGTTGAAATAAATGAAAACTTAAAATTTGTTGAAAAACCAATTCAAATAGAAGATTCAAAAACAAAGAAATTAAAGAGACGAACTCTAAAGATAGTAAAAGTAAGGTGGGACTCATGAAGAGACCCTGAGTATACTTGGCAACTCGAATCCGAAGTGAAAAAGAAATACCCCACTTGTTTTAATGAAGCAATCTCGAGGACGAGATTTATTCCAAGGTGGAGAGGATGTAACATTGTGAATATATCGGATAAAAAATATCGAGTTTCTAAAGTTAAAGGATCAAAAAAGATAAATTCTAAACCTTAGGGTTAAAAATGAAAATTCTGATTTTCTGTCCCATAGCGATACGCGACGGGAGAAGAGACAAGCCCATCGCGTTTTGTGAAGGGCTTGGTTATAACTCCAAGAACAGAGGTGCATGGCGATACGCGATCGTCTAAAAGCCAACGTCATCGCGTATCGCGATGACGTCGTCTGACATGTGTGACACGTATTGCCACGTGTCAGACGGTGGCATAGTGTATCGCCACATGTCACCACGTGGCAAGCCTAGTGGTGACTAGTGATGGCTACGTCGTGATACGCGACGGACTAGCCAAAGGACCATCGCGTATCGCGATGGGCCCCCTGGTTTGCCTACAAATAGAGGGCTTGGGATATCTCTCTCTCTCCTCACACCAATTCATTGCCACTTTCTCTCTTTAAAATACTCCCTCTCTCACTATCTCGAAGTTCGTGCCAAGCCTTCTCTTAAACCGTGCCAAAATACCGACGTTTCCTCGATTTCCATGCCACACACCGACGACATTCTAACAAAGAAGGTGTTACCACCCCGACAACCCGCCTCGTAAAGTGTGCCGACGTGAGAAGACTTGGAGTGCACCGTTTTGCGTGCCAAGGAAAAGAGTGTGATCAATAAGATAAAGAAAAAGGTTAGAAGAAGTCAAAGTGCTGCTCGATTGTCTATGGTGAATCTAAGCCAAGAAAGGTAGGCATGATGCTCGAAGAAAATAATAATAAAATATTGAAAAAGGCTTAAAATCCTAAGTCGAGGATATACTAGATACCACGATAAATAAAAAGAAAATATAGCAAAGAAAAGAAAAGAGAAGAATATGAATATATATATATATATATATATATATATATCAATGTGATTATTATATAATTCTTTGATATAAATATTATTTAAGTAATTATGAATATTCTTAAATAATAAAGAAAAGAAAAGAACACATTTCTTAGAGAAGAATAAACGTGGATTTTAAAGAAAAGTAAAATAAAATTTAACTAAAGGTTTATCTTATAAAAGAAAGGAAAAGAACATAAGTTAAAAGAAAGACTTTTAATTTATAAAAGAAAAAAAAAACAAAGAATGCTTTTTAACCAAGGTTTTAAAGTAAAGAAAATATAATCGAGGTAAAGATTATAAAAAGACTAAAGGTCTTAAGCCGGATTGTATATCCGACAAACAAAAAGTTATACTCGTACTATTGGTGCGAGATAGCAAGAAAAGGGAAAGACCCTTAGACAGTGTATTGAAGCTGATCCAAATCGAAAAAGGTGAATGATGACCGTCGTTCTAGTCAATCAAAAACCTAATTAAACTATATAGATAGGATAAGTAAGGTATCGTATCCACCAGGAGTATGTGGTCAATGTGATTCGTGTAAACAACTTTAATTTATGAAGTAACAGATTTAGTGCTGATCACATAAGCAATTTAGTTGATTTTAGAGAATTAAGCAAATAAACAAATAAACAAAGTTTCAATCAACTAATAAAGCAAATCACATCCGGGAATTTAAGTAAGCAACCTACAGTGATCTCATGCAACCTAACAGATTAATTATTAATAATTAACAACAGACTGATCAATCAGACAAAACCTTAGACATCAACAATCGCTTTACACACGGCACTGGTGTATATATTTTATTGTATTCAATCTAATCAAACAATCATATGATCAATTATCTAGCAACTGGTAACAAATCATTCAGACCAACGTAAACCTAAACCGATTGAACACACAGAAATACTAAACATCAATAATCATATATCAACCATAAACAATTATACATATTGTTCTTAGTCACATGAGAAAAATTGTAAAAGTTACAAACTATACATCCCGGGTGAGATTCTAGGGGATTACCCGAGCCGCGACATCATCGAATCGTCAATATTGATGATATAGATCATGTATATGGTCTTGGCATGAGCTAGAATGGTGAAATCGCCTTCTTGAACTGCTGGAAATCGCCTCCCTTGGTAAAAATACGAGTTAGCGTTGTTTATGATGAAAACTTATGATATAAACCCTAACTCCCGTCTGCACACCCCATCGCGATACGCGATGGGGTCTTCACTGGTCCATCGCGTATCGCGATGGACCAGAAAGTCAACACTTAATTTAAAACCCATCGCGATACGCGATGGGCCTTCAGCCAAGCCCATCACGTATCGCGATGAGACTTGTCACCGGCAAATTTCATTAATATTCCTCGTTTCGTGTGCTGGACATCCCGGGTCTTCATTCCGTGTTACAACAGGTCCAAATTGAGTACTTTAACGCCTGTGACCTGAAATACAATAATACACATATGAAGTATCGAAGTTCCTAAAATAAACGATTAAACTAAAGAATAAATGAACTAAAACATATACAAATTAACCAACCATCACATCCCCACACTTATCTTTTGCTTGCCCTCAAGCAAACTCTAAAGCAAACATCAACCTCTATCATATGTATGTAAATTATCACCATTAATACTAGTAAGGTTTAAGGTCATACCCAGTTTCCCAGACTGACACTTTCTAGATTGACATCCCACAAATAAGGTTAAGTGCTATAATAAAACAGTAGAGCCGCCCAGACGAGTGTACTTTGTTTCCGGTTAAGGCACACATGCTCATAACCCTCATAATATAATATCTCTCCTCTCGGTTTAATATCTGGACTAGTATCACTCTGCTCTCAATATCGCTCATAAATAGGTGTCCCTCCATAAAACTTCTTTGACACAAATGCAAATCAAGAGGACTTAAAAAGGGTTGCCACGGGGCTAGGTGTAAGGGTATGGAAGGGAAATTTTCAAGTAGCTCAAACGATCCGACCCGGCTTATTACAAAATATCTACATAAACAAAACTAACGTACATACTGATTTCAACATTTTTTTTCAAACACAAACGAACTACTAATTACGTAACTGAATATAAACATACATCTTTTTGGCTTTTTGCTAATTTTTTTAAGCATAATAAACGTGATGCTTAATAAATGAACAAAGACAAATACAAAATACAAATACAAATACAAATACAAATACAAAGAAACCTATTAAGCCGGATCGTCTTGTAACATAATATCGGGGTTAATCAAAAGAAAAATAGGTCCAAGAAATGTTTTCTAAGAGAACCCCCCCCCCCCCCCCCGCCCCTCTCATTAACCCCGCTCATATGTATAATGTATGAGGACCAACCTGTAACACCCTTGGCAAACACAACATTGTCCCACTTTTAGGCTATCCCACATCGGCCGTAGACAAGAGAGATCACTGGTTCATAAGTAATGTCCTGCCTCTTCAATCACCAACGCGTTTTGGGCAACCAAAAACAAATCCGTGAGCTCTTCGTGGGCAGAGCGGACAATATTGGTGGTGCGAGGGGCCGGGATGTTACAGTTGGTATCAAAGCCACTCTTTTGCCGTTCGGGATGTTGTTAACGCCTCATCGAGGACGATGAGTCCAAAGGGGGGTTGTATGTAACACCCTTGGCAAACACAACATTGTCCCACTCTTGGGCTATCCCACATTGGCCGTAGACAAGAGAGATCACTGGTTCATAAGTAATGTCCTGCCTCTTCAATCACCAACGCGTTTTGGGCAACAAAAAACAAATCCGTGAGCTCTTCGTGGGTAGAGCGGACAATATTGGTGGTGCGAGGGGCCCCACACTCTCGCTCATCCAGACGAGGCTTAACCTAATTGCCTCTATCACTTTTGCATTTTGCCAACTACGATCCCGTAATCCATGAACATCGATGAAAGCACTCAAATGACATGTGTGTACTATGTATTGTATGTGTATTATATATATGTGGTCAACTCACACACGCACCAGAGGAATAAGTTTGCCGATATAAACATGTGTACATGTCCCCATGACTCGTTATCCCCGCCTAAACGACTCCATTTTCAACTTCTTGTTATGAAAACATTTGTGAGTAAGACTATCGAGAAGCTGAAAAACCAACCATGACCAGAAACCTATAACTTTGCATTAATGGCAATAATTAACAGTTAACAACTTTGGTTTCTGAACACTCTTCGAGGTACTATTGGGCTAAAATTTTCAAATATCCCCCATCCCCACACTTGAGGTTTACATTGTCCTCAGAGTTAAAATATTTAAACATTTAACGAACATTTGAGGGATGGGGTTGAAATTGACTTTTTGACTGTTAAGCAATTTTTAAAAACTCGGGGCTCAAATGTAACGGTTCTACTAGAAATTATACAATTACACTTTTAACATTTAAACTAAGAAAACAAAATAAACTATGAAACTAAAATCACCTGATATCAATGAGACTGGAAAAGGACCAGTCGGCTCGCGAACTCTCATAAACCCTCGTATACTCTCGTCTCGACCAAGTACTAAACTGACAACCGAACCTGCAAAATCTCGAGACGTGTGGAAGCAAGCTTCTCACAACTGTAAGAAATAGATCTTTTAAGAGTTATGAAAATGATTTTTTGTTAATTTTAGTAAAAAAATTACCGAGCCAAATTAAGTCGTTTCATAATTAATTTTGTTAAACAAGTTATAACGTTAAAAGACCTAACTCACTTTCGTAGGAATCACGATTGCATTTAGCATATGCAACAAGCCCTGTAAACCTCCCGGTAGCCCTGGAGGACGAGTGGGGTCTCGTGAGGGTTTATAGTGAACAACACCCACAAAGTTCAGTTACAACATAATATACAAGCAAATCAAACCCAACATACATCAAAAGATATATAACCATAGACACCCAACCGGTTACCCATACAATATTCCCAAAAATATAATATTAATATAATACAGAACATGAGAATAAAAACAAAATAAAGTAAAAAGGTAACCAAAAGTCTACTGTGCTGGCGGATCATCATTTGAACCATTCTGCGGGTCCACAGGCTGCTCCTCTGTGATAATTAATGAGGCTGGGAGCGGTACCTGCAAGGCAACAAATAGTAATTGAAAATAATCATCATAACGGGCCAGGTGGTCCCGCTGTGCCACCTGCTCCTGCTGCATCACCGACTGCTGCTGATAAATCATAGCCAATATGATTGGCCGCTGCGGCTGTTGCTGTGATGATGATGATGATGCCTCTCTCAGCGGATGCTGCTGCTGAGGGCGCTCAATGCGCGGGAGCCGAACGTGCTGACGATGAGTAGGAATGTCACACCCCGACCAAAGGCGGCGGAACATGCCGGGATGTAACGATTGCCCATAAGCACATGACACTATTTAAAGCGACAATATTTAATAAACTTATTTCATTTTACAACATCGAAAATGTCACATAACGAATATTCATAAGACAAATACAACAAAACATAGCAAATAATATATTGTTCTTTTTTGCTAATATCCTAAAGGTATTTGTGACGTTTTCTCCATAAGCTCCATAATCAACCTAGAAGCAAACCTATAACATTTCATAAAATAAAGTTTATCAACACAAAGGTTGGTGAGCAATTCATAAGTTTGAGCATATAGATATATAGTAAAAAGATCCACAAAACTCGTATACGAAACAATAAATAAAAGCAATAATTTGGATAAGATCGCTAATAGATTTACGTTAGCGACACCTAACTATAAGGGGATGCCAAATAGTCAAGAATTTTATAGTTATCGTTAATTGCATTACGTTAACGAAACCTTGCTACAAGGGGATGCCAAGTAGTCTAGGATTTATAGATCAACCAACCAAAAACGATAAACACATAGGCATATAATCATAGAACACCAAATCGAGCAAGTATTTAAGTAAAGTATACAATAACATTTGTGGTTTAAGACCCAAGTATAAAACATTTAGTTTAGATAAGATGAAATGTCACCCCCAAAATAAAAGATAGAAAATGGGGTATGAAAGTACTCACGTTCAAGTAATAAACTTAAAAAGTTGGTAATTTGAAGATTTGCCGGAACGACGGGTTTAACGTACGAAGCCTAAATAAAAGAAAATCTTAGGTTTAGAAAGGTTGTCTTAAAGATATTTAAATAAAATAATTGTTGCAAAAAGTAAACAATTAAAGTTCAAAGTTTAAACTGTAACTATTTAAGAATTTATAATACTAACCTTTTAAAAATGTAAGTTTGCTCAAAACTGGGTTAAAGTATCTAACCTTAATATTTACTTAACCAATGTTAAGTAATAAGGTAGGAAAAATGCTAAAATGCAAGTTCCATTGGGTTAAAGATACTAAAACGGGTTTTTAACGAGTGTTCGGGTTGTTGGTTCAGGTCTTGATAATTGGTCAAACCCAAAGTCAACTTTCCAAAATAATAAATGTTATGAGATAGCTCAATAAAACTTTATAAGACTTAACCAAGTATGTAGATCTATTGTTTTAGAACTAACAACGTTCGTTAAGCCAGTGTTCGGTTTTGTCGGTCCAAACTTTGTTATGAGATAAAGTTGGATCTAACATTTCAAAGTACTTAAGAAAATAATTAAAATTAGTTTGTTAACTATTTTTAAAGAAATATACAAGTCTTGATAGCTAAAAACACATTTGTGTGTCTTAAGCGAGTAAAAATCAGATCGGTTCGGTTTCCATTTCACAACAAGTTCATAGATGGATTCCACATACCCATATATCATTGATCTTGTATAATAATGTACAAATGAAAATATTTAAGTTCTACAACTAAAAAGTCAACAACGAGTCTTTTTTAACAAAAGTTCGGTTTGGTTCGATTTCCATCTCACAATGAGTTCATAGATGGTCTCCACATACCCAAGACTTATAAATGTGACTAAAAAACTAAAATGAGCAGAAGTTAAGCATAAATAATATGTGCAAACAAGTTATGTGAGTGTATATATATATCATGAAGCCTTGCCTTACGAGGTCCGAAACTTAACCAACCGGAGTCGGAGAAGTAACTACCAAAGGTAACAAGGGGAGTGTATTATATATATGTTGTACCACCATATTCAAGTGTTAGTAAGGTTAGATAAACAAGTTAGAATGAAAGATTAAACTCAGTTTGACTTTTAGAAGTCAAACCTTCAAGAACAACTAATAAACAACCTTTGAATCTTTGATATTTTGAGAGAGAAAAGGGAGATGTAGCAGGTGTAAATGAGGGGGAAAGAGTGTGTGCATATATAGGGTAATGTTGGTGGTCAAATATGGGTGTTAAACATAAGAAGTTTTATACAAAAAGGATCAAAAACAAGCACAAAACAACAAAAAAACGTTTGCTGATCTGATGCAGCTCATGCCGCACGACGGCCTTCCTTGCCCTGGTCGCGCAGCGCGACGTGCCC
This sequence comes from Bidens hawaiensis, assembly GCF_021521415.1. Lineage (NCBI taxonomy): Eukaryota > Viridiplantae > Streptophyta > Magnoliopsida > Asterales > Asteraceae > Bidens > Bidens hawaiensis. Next base: position 44,543 of record NW_027494316.1, read on the forward strand.
AGGGGGGGCTTTCAGCTCGTCTAGCGTAGTTCGTTTCGCATCCAGGAGTTCGTTTTTGATGTATTTTGCTCGTTTTAAATGCATTTTCGAATCCCTAAAAGGAGTTTTTCAAATTGAACAAATGGGAATGCTTTGATAACATAAAAATCCAATATTTTATATATCATGAGTTTCGGTTTACAAAACGGGTCGGTTTACAACATAAAACAACACCAATAAGAATACAATCGAGACCCGAATTTGACAAATGTCAAAAGGAATCCCCCTATGCATAGTCACATCAGCTGCACTACCCGCTGGTGGCGGTACCTGTGGTCCCTCTCGGATTGGGATGAGCGCGGGTGGATCGTCCATCTCAAAAATCCCGGCTCTCCGAGCATTCGCCAAATCAAACGTCAATGTGGCCAGTCCAAGGGTGAAGTATGCAACCGGATATCTGTCAAAGACCCCTAGACTCTGCGTAATCTGCGTAATATGGCCCCAAAGATAACTGGGTTGTCGCCCCCTATAAATTTCGGCCTCTGCCGAACGATGTGAGGAGCAGCATCGCTATGTTGGCCTCCCTGCCAGTGATGATAGACATGAGGCACAACAAATCGAAGTTGCTACACTTATCGCATACCGAATGACGGCCAGCAATAGTGTAAGCAACAATACGGTGTAAGTAGCGGTGGACGGGGTCCCGAATAGATAACGCCACTACAGAGCTCGAATGGGCGTCGTTCAAGTCAATCAAAAACCTAATTAAACTATATAGATAGGATAAGTAAGGTATCGTATCCACCAGGAGTATGTGGTCAATGTGATTCGTGTAAACAACTTTAATATTATGAAGTAACACATTTAGTGCTGATCACACAAGCAATTTAGTTGATTTTAGAGAATTAAGCAAATAAACAAATAAATGAAGTTTCAATCAATTAACAAAGAAAATCACACCGGGGAATTCAAGTAAGCAACCTACAGTGATCTCATGCAACCTAACAGATTAATTATTAATGGTTAACTACAGACTGATCAATCAGACAAAACCTTAGACATCAACAATCGCTTTACACACGGCACTGGTAATCAAACAGTCATTGCCAGTGTGACTCAATTAAGGGCAATTATATGTTTTATTGTATTCAATCTAATCAAAAAATCATATAATCAATTATCTAGCAACTGGTAACAAATCGTTCAGACCAACGTAAACCTAAACCGATTGAACACACAGAAATACTAAACATCAATAATCATATATCAACCATAAACAATTATACATATTGTTCTTAGTCACATGAGAAAAACTGTAAAAGTTACAAACTATACATCCCGGGTGAGATTCTAGGAGATTAGCCGAGCCACGACATCATCGAAACGTCAATAATGATGATATGGATCATGTATATGGTCTTGGAACGAGCTAGAATGGTGAAATCACCTTCTTGAACTGCTGGAAATCGCCTCCGTTGGTAAAAATACGAGTTAGCGTTGTTTATGATGAAAACTTATGATATAAACCCTAATTCCCGTTTGCACACCCCATCGTGATACGCGATGGGGTCTTCACTGGTCCATCGCGTATCGCGATGGACCAGAAAGTCAACACTTAATTTAAAACCCATCACGATACGCGATGGGCCTTCAGCCAAGCCCATCGCGTATCGCGATGGGACTTGTCACCAACAAATTTCATTAATATTCCTCGTTTCGTGTCCTAGATATCCCGGGTCTTCATTCCGTGAAATACAATAATACACGTATGAAGTATCGAAGTTCCTAAAATAAACGATTAAACTAAAGAATAAACGAACTAAAACATATACAAATTAACCAACCATCAGTGAATACGCCCCAAACTTTACAAACTTGTTTAAAACGAGTCAAATGAATTAAATGAAAAGGTTTACATGGGACTACGTGTCTCTAAAACATTATAAACAAAAGTAAGCGCTAGCCCTCAGGCTGTCGTGTACGTTTGTCTGAATCCTTACATATGTGGTAAATACGGTGGGCACCCGCACCACACCTGGTCATATGACGCTTTCCACGAGGAGAGCACGACCATGTGTATACGTATGGTACTTAACTAGTGTCGAACGCTGCGGTGTTTGCTGGGGTGTTTTGTGTAGAGACTTGAGTTTATAATTGTGTTGTTTCAAAGCTTGATTATTCCTAAGCCACGATGGGTCGGTCATAACTATGTCTCAAGGGGTAATCAAGTAAAAGAAAATATTTTAACGTCAGCATATTCACCAACATGTGTTGCTGACGTATTTTCTAAACATTTTGCAGGTAATCAAGAATAGGGCTTGGAAGCTCGAAGTGCTCAAGATATCCGATGGCTCGGATCTTTTTGTTAAATATTAAAATATGAAATGGTGGTTTTGTAATTAACCAAGTAATCCTTTTGTTAAACTTAAAACGGGTATTTTATAATCCCGTCTTTTGACTGTAAATACAATATCTTAAATCCACATATTTATAACTTCCACACTTAACTCTGATATATTTACAAATGTGGTACCAACATATGCGTCGCACGCCTAGGCCGTGGTCTGGGGTGTGACAGGTAGAGAGGGAGGGCAAAGCTTTGTGTTTTCATGTTGTCAAAAAGTTGAACAATGAAAATAGATGGCGAGTGCCTGATCGAATTGATCGGGTCATGTAGGAATAAGGTTCAAGAATTCTCAAAATTTCTGCCGCTCCATCCCCGCAGGGCAGAGAACCAGTTGTCTCGGCTGTGCTACCGGAGGCTTTGGGGAAGTCGGAATAGGAGAGAAGTCATCTTGAGGTAGGCTTACTACTTAGATGCTTTCAGTAGTTATCCGCTCCGCACTTGGCTACCCAGCGTTTACCGCGGTAATGATAACTGGTACACCAGAGGTGCGTCCTTCCCGGTCCTCTCGTACTAGGGAAAGCTCCTCTCAATGCTCTAACGCCCCCACCGGATATGGACCGAACTGCCTCACGACCTTCTGAACCCATCTCACGTACCACTTTAATGGCGAACATCCCAACCCATGGAACATACTACAGCCCCAGGTGGCGAAGAGCCGACATCGAGGTGCCAAACATTCCCGTCGATGTGAGCCCTTGGGGAAGATCAGCCTGTTATCCCTAGAGTAACTTGTATCCGTTGAGCGACAACCCTTCCACTCGGCGCCGTCAGATCACTAAGGCCGACTTTTGTCCCTGTTCGACGGGTGGGTCTTTCAGTCAAGCTTCCTTCTGCCTTCGCACTCGAGGGCCAATCTCTGTCCGGCCCGAGGAAACCTTTGCACGCCTCCGTTACCTTTTGGGAGGCCTACGCCCCATAGAAATTGTCTACCTGAGACTGTCTCTTGGCCCGTACGTCACACAAGGTTAGTATTCTAGCTCTTCTATAGTGGTATCTCACTGATGGCTCGGACCCTCTGCAAGGAGGCCTTCTTCACCTTCCACCTAAGTTGCGCAGGAAAGGCCCAAAGCCAATCCCAGGGAATAGTAAAGCTTCATAGGGTCTTTTTGTCCAGGTGCAGGTAGTCCGCATATTCACAGACATAACTATTTCACCGAGCCTCTCTCCGAGACAGTGCCCAAATCGTGACGTCTTTCGTGCGGGTCGGAACTTACCCGACAAGGAATTTCGCTACCTCCGCTGTTCACCGGGGCTTCGGTCGTCGGCTCCCCTGTCATCAGGTCACCAACTTCCTTGACCTTCCGGCACTAGGCAGGCGTCAGCCCCCATACATGGTCTTACGACTTTGTAGAGACCTGTGTTTTTGGTAAACAGTCGCCTAAATTATGAAGTTTTTATTTTTCCAGCTTAAAAATGAAGTTTTTATTTTTCAAGATCAACAAATATTATTATGGATAAATTTTGATTGGCAAATATATAAAAAAATCTGATTCAATTTTATTATTGATGTAAGATTCACATTTGGTTGAGAGTAATGAAGAAAAGTAGGTTTAATGGTATTAATTATTAAAATACAAGTTGTCTAATGAAATTAAGAGTGAGAAACAAAAAATTATCTAAGAACACCCTTTTAATAAATAGTTTTGAATCAACACCAAATTGGTAAATATTTTTATCAGCAACCCTCTTTTTGGAAAAAAAAAGAACATTTTGTGTATTCTGGCATGGTATTGGTATTTACGGTTGGCTTTTAGCTCCTCCATTCTATTGGAATTTGAACGACTCAAACATAACAGTGATGAACGACCAAGCAGTGACCGTATGTTCAGTAAGAGATGAACGATATCAATGACTAAAAGGGGAAAATGAGCATCTAAATCTTTATCCAAAAAAACAATCTGTGCTTCAATCAACATGATACAAAGTTGTGTACAATCAGGTTTTTCACTACATATCGCATAACCAGCACCATTAATCTTTTTAAAAGAGATTTTATTTAACAGAGTTTGTCAATAAAAAAGGTTAACTGAAGGAACCCAATTTTTCCAAGCACTGAGAAATGAGAATAACTGATCATGCTGGCATTAAAATTGTTCTCACATCAAAAATTCACTAACGACAAATAACGTAAGCTACTCATAAAAACTTTCATAACCACTATCAATAAAAATTTAATTGAAGTAATTATCTAAACTACACCTAAAGTTTAAAGCAAGGTTGCAAAAGTCGCTAGACCGACGACCCTAAGAGGCCGATTGAAGAGTTGGGAGTACTCGGTCTTAGTCATAACGTATTCGAGGATGGCTCACCAAGAACTCGGCCTAAGCAAGGATTAATCAAAGATTACTTGTGGAGTACTCAACATCTAGGCGCGATATTTACAACTATAGTTTAAGGCATGAAACAACACACTTTTTGTATCGTCTTTTTAATATGCAATATACTAAATCAACAACTTGGCAGGCACATATTGCTTTCATAAAAACAATTTAAGGAAAAAAAACCTAGATTGATAACATATTATCCAAAACAAATAATTTGCAGATTTTGGCTTAAAAGGCTTATAATTTAACTTATCATATGGTAGACTGCTAACACTATATAACACACGTAAACAAAGTAATTACCAAAATAACCCAACTTCCAACAATTTAGCTCACAAAACCCAACTGTTAATGTGAAAAGGTACATCTTTTAACAAGTTCTTCAAAACAACACAAAATCTTTTTTGATAGAAACCATAAATGATTGACTCTTAACAAGATAACCTGGACATCAAGACTAGGTTCGACTTCAACGATTCTCTAAGCCACAAGAGTGCTAGCGGTGGTTGACTCACTGCAAAGACAAACAGCAATTAGTAAACAGAGTACAATAAAAAACACCTTTAAACATAAATAAAAAGTGCGAGTAAATAATTACAAAAACTCCATAAGTAAAACAGAGTAGATGGACCAGAGAGTTTTAATGGTTTAACAATTTAAACATATTTTAAAATCTATATAAAATATATAGTAAATAATAAAAAAAGTTATTAAAAGTGACAAATTAGGCAACCTAGCTTCAGTTTGGATTAAACTTGCAACAAATTTCAAGTCAGTTTATGGGAACACAAGTGCTTTAACAAAAAATGAACAAAAATATTACAAAAAGAATAAGTAACATACTATTTCCAGACGGGTGGAAGCTTTTTGGTTTTCTTGTAGTAACGGGCAAGTCGATGAATCCTGCTCTCAACAAGAATCAACCTGAACTTGGAATCTTTGTCTTTCCTGTTCCTCTCCAAATGCTTTCTGATTGCAACCGCCTTCTTGATCAGGTGGTACAAATCCTCAGGGATTTCAGGAGCAAGCCCTGTTAATGTGTATAATAAACACAAATCAGCCAACTAACTAATAATGATAATAAGAATAATATAACAGTTAATGTACTAGAATGATAGTATAATGCATACCATGAGCCTTGAGAATTCTGAGAATCTTGCTTCCGGTCACACTGTTAACCTGAGCAATACCGTGAGAGTCACGAAGTATGACACCTATCTGGGACGGTGTGAGACCCTTCTTCGCAAACTTGCAGATGCTGTCTTGAACCTGATAAATTTAAAAAAACTTTTATAATCAAATTGAAATTCATCACTAAAATAATATCTTGTTGAGCAGAAAGTAAAAATATGAAAACTAAACAAAATGTGAAACCCTAGGCTTTACTTCAATAACTATGAAGCTCAATTTTAGCAAACTAGCAGTTTAAGCATCTATCACTAATATCATTTTATAAAAACAAAAAGTAAAAAATAAAAAATTATGATTAATCTTTATCAGTTTTATTTGCATTTTTAACTTGGATAAACACACTAAAGTATATAAATATAAATCAAACTCTAAAGGCAATGGATTAAAGAATATTCAGCAGTTTCAGTGTTAAAAACATCAACTTATAAGGTCAGCAAATTAATAAAAAATAGCCAATAAACATAAAACAAAATAAAAATGAAAAACGTAAAAAAAAAAAACATACATCCTGAGCAGAGATCTTCAACCAGCTTGGTGGAGTCCTCTTGTAGGGCTTGGCTGATGCAGAAATACCCTTTCTGTAAATTAGACAATTATCATTTAGTAATTGATTTGAGTCTACTAATAAAATGAGATGAGATAATAATAATAATAATAATAATAATAATAATACCCTTTGCTGTGCATACGACCCATGGTGACGGTGGTTAGGTGTTGCTTCTGCTGCTGCGCCGGTGGATGAAGAACAAAACCCTAGATATGCAAATGGAGGCGCAAAGAGAAAACTTATGGATCCATGACCATTTATAGTATGGATTTAAGGGTATTCCAGTACAGGCCCGGTTTTTAGATAAGTTGGGCTTCGTATCATGGTAATTGGGCTCAATGCATTTGAAGTTTTGAAATGTGATATTATGATAAAAGAAAATGCTCTATTAATTATGGTTAAAATAAATTTTATTTAGCTTTTTTAGAGGTGTTAAAAAAGGGGTCTGGAATAACCTGACGAACCCATTTCTAAAATCGGTTTGACCCAAACGGATTTCAGCTGTGTCAGTTTGTATATTGGCTTTCCATGACGTCACTCAAAAAGGTTTACAACCCGATCCGGGTTGCCCAACCTGGTCCTAGCATGCCGCCAATTTGGACCACAAGCCAGTTTCAACTCAAACCAAACTAATCTGTATATGGTTCGAATATTTTCCTCCATAACCGGTTTGTGACCTGAACCGGTTTTGACCCATGTTAACAAAAGTGATTAGGTATAAAACCGGTTTGGGAAAAAAATGTACACCTCACATATTGTTTTAGCAATCTACCTATATAATAAAATAGTGGATTTTCAATTAACCATTCCCCCTACTTTTCATCAAATCTATTTAAATTGTTACATGACATTTTGACATTTTTTTTATATTTTCATTTTCATAAAAATATTTTTTATTAAATCTTTTTAAATTGCCACATGGAACTTTGGCTTTTTTTTATTTTTTCCTTTTCATCAAATATTTGTTAAATTGCTACATGCAATTTTGGCCGTTTTTTTTATTTTTTTCTTTTTATTAAAATATTTGTTATCAAATCTCTTTATATTGCCTCATGACATTTTTGGCATTTTTTTTCCTTTTCATTAAAATTAAAATTGAATTTACATATAGCTGATTGTGTAAACAACCAAACTATGTCAAAGGCAGTTCTATTTTCATCCTTCAGGTTTAAACCTAACAATTCTCATTGGCTGATGCTCTTCTTTATCAGAATTCATTTGTAATATACATGTTCTATTTGCATGATTCCATTATGAATATTCAATTTACAGATTCTATTGGAATATACATGTTCATATGTAATCCTCAACCCTAATTCGGTAATTGTTATACACTAATTTAAAGTATAAATGTGATTTGACTATACATGTTCAATTAACGATCATCGTCTGCTTTTGTATTTGTCTTTTACATTAGAATTATAAGGTTTGTTTGATTTCTTCTTTTTACATGTGTTTCTGTCGATGTTCATCAACATGAGTGTAGATTTATCGAATGCAACACAAAATTAAAACATTCATAGGAGATTCGTTGGTAAAAACATGGGTTCAATAAAATTAATTATATCCTTTTGGTTATTTGATTAAATCCAATTTATGAAATGAGACTTCTCAAATTTTATAACTTTGGTTTGAAATTAAAGAGTTATATTCATATTTCTATATAACTTTCTACAACATGACCTAAGTTTGACTCAATCGATACGATGATGCAATAGTTTCAATTAATCAAAATTTATCATGTTTATCTAACTCTGTGTCATAAATTAATCAAATAAACTTTTGATTGTTACAATTCTGATTGGTAACGTGATTTAAAAATTTGTGCAGATTGTCAAAAAACAATAGGGTTTCGATTTTGGGCAAATAAATTAAGAGTGTTGAGGAATTCGAACGTGACTATGGTTCAAACTTACTCAATAAAAGAAATTTAGTTTTAAAAACCAGTTTCATATCATTATGATATCCTTTTATGGGCTTTATAGATCCAAGTGATATAAACAAGTTGGTAAGTTAACAATTTTATCCATTAAATATCAATTATGATTCTTTGGAGTGTAATATTATGAAATGTAATAAGACTTTAAGTGCCAAATATATATATATACAGAAAAGAGATCAAATAAAGTTAAGAAGTAATCTAGGAATGGTAAGAACCAATAGATTTTTTAAATGTGGCATTACAAATTATGGTGAAAGAATAGTTCCAAAAACTATGTCGGCTACAATGGTGAAAGGGTAATTCTAGAAAACTATATCGGGTTTTTGTAATTTTAAATCTCAATCATTGATTAACATGATCCAATTGCTATTATCTATTCATGGTCTTCCTAAAAAACTACTTATTTTAGGATAACCCTCCCACACACACACACACAGATATATATATCCAAACCTCTCGACCCTTTTCATTGAACCATTTTGATCTAGAGCTCATCAAAGAGTTTACTGAACTTGCCATGGATCATTCTATTTGCGTCTTCATTGTCTCAATTATTATATTTAATGTTATCTAATCAAGATCGGTACGTACGGATACTGTTTTGTGTTCAATTTCTTTAGAAGCAATCAAGCAATTGAATTATAATTTTGTTTTTCCTTGATTTATTTTGGGTCTAAATGTTATCATGTTTTATCAGGCCGAACGATGTTCAGTTTTTTGACCCATAGAAGTTGAGAGACTTGATCGATAGAGCTAAAGGGCTTATTTATACTATTGTTGATGTTGTTGCAGCTATTCTTGACTTTGTTATCACTATGAACATGCATTTCTACAAAACAAAGTAATAATTGATTGTCTGATATCCCCAGTTACATGGAAACTGTTCTTAATGTTTGAGATTTTTCCATTATAATTTTGTGTCATTATTAGTTTTTTTTTTCAATTTAGATAAATACATTTATACATATACAGTAAGTGTGTAGTGTTTATAGGAATAATGAGGACAATGCGGACATAGTGAACCCAAGTCTTAGGTTATGTTCAAGTAATTGAATGTGTTTTGTATAAGAAAAGGTAATTGTTTATTTGTGCATTTAAATTGCACCATCTGAATTCATGTTATGATTTTAACATTTTTTTTATTTTTTTAAAATAAAATATTGTTATGATAGGACAATAACATATGTACCCTTAGTCTTCTACAATTTTCTAATTTTTTTAGGTCGATTACAGTGGTTAAAATGCTCTTGAAAGGTTTTCCATTTGGTAAAGAAATCATCATTTTTGTATCAACCAATATACTTTGAGACGTTTTTGAAATTAAAATTTGTAGCATTTTTTTAAAAAAAAAACTAAACTTGAATGATGTTTCACATTGTTATAAGAATGTAAGGGTGATGATAAGCACCCGTTTTGAAAATAAATATTTTAGTGTTTTGATGTTAAAACTGATTAACATAGGTATATGAAAGGAATTAGATTTTCATTCAAAAAATGAAGTTTAGGTATACATTCTTGTGGTAACGGTAGCACGAGAGCATTATGTTCCTGCTCTCGGCTCTTCTTTTATAATAGTTGGAATTACAGCTGCTTTTTCAGCTTTTTGTTATGCTGAGTCGGCAAACCATTGCCCTTTAGCTGGACGCGCACAGTGTTGTTCCTAAATTTATGTTGGTGAAAGGTATATTCTTTAATATAATACTTATTCATATTGTAAAACATTGAATGCTTACATCATTATTATTTTGTAATTCCTCAGTCTTTCTTGGATAATCAACTGAGTTTTGAATTTGGAATGTACAATGATGTGTATCTTAGTCGTCCGTGGCATTTCTTTTAATCCGCTGCATGCATTTAACATTATTAAAGAATAATTATATGTAAACTAATGTCCTGCATTTGGTGTCAAATGTTATGTTCTTCCTTCAAGCATTGATCTTTGGCTCATATGGTCTACCAGCTTTTTCGACATTCTGTTCCCGGGCTCGGGCTATCATGTGTTGGAATCAAGGAGGTATTTATTAAAGTGGGTATTTATATTATTATTATTATTATTTTGTCTCTAAATAGTTTTTTATTATAATAAAATGAGTATTTATTTATTAATTTAATTTTTTACAAGTTATTTGTTCAAAACATATTTTCAGAGTTTAGGACCTCTTTGGATGAGTCTTTTTTTACATTTTTTTTTTTATTTTCCTAATTTTGTTTCGATAGGGAACAATCAAAGTATTAGACAACTTTAAGATTTAGTCTCTATGAAAGCTTACCAATAAAAAATTTTAAAGATTTATAACGTTTATTAACTACTACAAAACACGAATGTCTATTACGTGTATGCTATTGGTAATTTTGTGATATTAACAAAAATGTTTGTAATTGTTTATATTATCATTTTGTTTTATTATTATCCTATGTACAACATGTGTTTTTGTTTTGTTTTTTTAATTATATATTTTTTACTAACCCGTGTATCACACGGGTTCTAACCTAGTTAACTAATAATATAATTTTTTATATTTATTCTTACTTCTTCTCGCACCTAATTATCCTATATATTAATTTGGAACTCTTGACAGCTTTGGATGTTGCACTCTTAGCTTCATGTGTTGTACAATTCCTCATCTTCTTTCTTTAAAACATTTTTGAATAGCGTGCTATTCTAATTGGACCACACAAACCACTAACTACTACTCCCCACAGTCTTTTATTCTTTTCTATTAAACAAACAGACCATACAAATCAAATAATCTCTCTATCTCATCTCTATCCCACCTCGACTGGTATGTCTTTCTTCATGCACTAATTACTCTTAATTTGTTTCAAGACCTAATGTTTGTTTGAATTGTTTAATCAGAAGCTTGAAATAAAGCTCAGGCATTTGTAATCGTAATCGAATTACGGTCGTTCGACGGCTTTCTGGTAAGTTGTCTCTCGATAAGTTCATTTGTGATTTTGTTGACTTTAGGGCTTATGCCTAGCGATTATGATGCGCTTTACCTCAAATGTTGGATGTAGTTTCTTAATTGATATTGACTTTCAGTTTCAAATGATAATCTACAGGATTAGTATTCATAGGTTTCATCCATCAATCAATTTGTTTGATATAGGCGACAATGGATAATTGAATTCGGTGGGAAATGTCTTCATCCTGGATACGGAAGAGTGATTACGATTGGTTTGGCTATGGTTTTGCCCTAGGTAAGATTTTCGATCAAAATTAGGGGTTTGTTCCGCTTATGCTACTGTGTTTTGTCGTTTATAATTGTGCGTGTGTGTGTATTATAAAAATTATATAAATAATAAGTTCGGTATCTTTCATTGTAAATAATAAATGTTAGGTCATGAAAAAGATACCAAAGAGGAGGATGCTGCAATGTCTCATGGCGATGTTTTGGCTGTTGTCTTCGGCCAACGACCGTTTTGTAACTTTTTCAAGCCTGTCAAATAATATATTTGATTTTGTAATGGTATGTATCTTTGTGCATCAAGTCTCTATGTTTTGTTTTCGTTAAGGTTGGTTAATATTTGGTAAATGTGTTTTATAGCAATTTTAGGGTGGATTTGTGGAAATGTTATGCTTAATGGTGGTAGTACCTAATTCTTGGCATTCAATTGATAGCAATCTTCTTGAGTTGTTTGACTTCAGCTAATGGTACTGGTGTTATTATTTCCATTCAAGCTATTGAATTGTGCATATACTCTAGAGTTGTTACAATACCAAATTCAGTGGCATGACATTATGAAATAGGGAAAGTACACATATAAGATGGCATAAATTTTTATTTTGATATGACATAAATTATATGAAATAATGAAATATAGCACCTGCATCGTCAGTGGACTTGTACATAGTTCAAGAGAGGTAGTATGCTAAGCAAACAATTGTGTATGATGCTTCAAAAACATTACACATGTGATTCGTATTGTTACAAGACATAGTGTTATTCGAAGACAATTTGGTTCGCATAATGGGATTATGTTTTTTTCATCTTTATATGCTTATTCTTTGTATAAAATGATTCAAGTTTTGTGTTTTTTTTCAACATCTGCAACACAATTGGGAGTAGTTAAAATTTTCAATTTGCACATTATATGTATTCAATTGATAGTTTATCTTTACTCAATGTAAGGTCCAAGACGGATCTTTCAATTATGATATCAACGTATCTAACTGTTGGTGCGGAAATCCAACAGTAGACGATTCAAGAACAAGAAATATGAACACGTAGAACACGATGAATTGCTTCAAAACACACGTTATATAGAACGCCGGGTGCTTAAGCACAATACAAATCTCGTTCACTATGTCAAGGTGAATGGCCAAAACCACAAGTGAATGAACCACTCTAAACCCTATACATCATGTTCTATATATAGGGTATTCAATATGCTAGCCCAACAATAGCCCAAAAGTCCACCGAGATCCATAAGGATCTAGGTTTAGATACACAATCCCATAACATACAAACTAAGTACAAATCATCTAATCTAGGCCTAACAATCTCCCCCTTGGTTTTTAGCTTGGTTCTCAGTCTTGCTCCATATAGTCAATGTCAGCGTCTTTCAAAGCACCTGCCCAAAACTTGCACCTGATAATAGAGGCTACCATGCTTGTAATCTTTAGCAGCCGTTTCAAAGATCGGATCAAAAATTATTTGAAATGTATAGAGGGTCTTGATATCTTTCTATCCAAGCTTTAGCAAATCTCTTGGATCAACAAATCTGAATTGCCCTTTGCCCTTCTCCAAACGTACAACAATGGTGGTAGTCTCACTGTCATACATACAGAATCTCATGTTATCCAGAGTACCGTCTGGAATAGCCTTAGGCACAAAAATATGAGTAGCCTTCTTTGTAGCATGCCACATAACACTGACCATTGTCTTTTATGTCTTTGGATCCTTGACCCCCTTAGCTTTCTTCAAAAAAGATTCTGCAGTTGACATGTTCGGAAAGCCTCTATCAACTTGGCCTTTCAGAAAGTTCCAGAAATCTCTTCCACGTTTATCATTTGTTGGGTTGTGGAATGGAGAGTTTATCAAGTCACTGAGATCCACCTTAGTCTAAGATCCAAAGTCTTTCATCTTCTTATAGTACTCGGTGGTCCCGGACTTCCGTTTGACCCACCACATGTTCTTCTCAGCATCAAAACCCCATGACACAACTCCACTCCAGATCGATCCCCATAGTTATCTGAAAAACTCTCTGGAAAGGTGACAACGAACCTGTCTGGGTGATTAGATGACTCAACATTCTGATTGGAGTTTTTCATCACCATAAGCTTCTTCTGAACTCTATCTGACTTCTCTTTGGTAATTGGAGGTACAGACATATACTGTTTCAGCATCTCAGATTCATTTATGTTTTCAACTGGACGAACAGTAGAGCTACCACCTTGATCAACGTTGGGCATCTTTGAAATTACATCAGCACTGCTCTTGAATTCATCTCCAAACTTCCAAACAAGTTTTTGTTGGAGGTCTAGATAAATAGTAGTTAGCTCTCTCATGTTTGACTGAAGCTCTTTAATTTTGGAATCTTTGTCGGAGTTACTAGCTTCCAGTTCTTGGATCCGTACATCTTTGACAACAGAATCTTGTTCGAGCTTAAAGACTCGACGTTGAAGAGCATGTACATCAACAGGAGTATCCTCAAGTACAACTCCCTTACCTTTGTTCTTTAAATAAATTTCTTGCATGGCAAGAATCTGGGCAATCTTATCAGAAGCACCAGAGCTTGACCGACCCTGATTGATTGGGTCAGATGATCCAGAGGGAGCATCAGTGCATGGAATATAAGCCTCATCAGAGTGTGAATATCTGCCTCAAAATCAAACTCACTAGCAATGTCATCAAAGGCTCGATCTTGAGTATGAGGCTAGGCAGAGGATGGATTTGAATAAACATGAGTCTTAGGAGCAATCGACTCAGGCTGATGTGATTCTAGCTGTGGGCTTGTTGTTGTTGACGGTGTGGTTGCTTCATCATTAATGACCCGCACGCCAGGTCTCAGATCTTTCTTCCTTCGTTTACGTGTGAGATCGACGGCTGGTTCCTCGGGGACATCTTCATTCTCTTCATTTACAGCAGTTTCTTGAGGAAGCTTCGATGTAGTTGACTGTAGTAATTCTTTGAAAGTCTCAAAATTCGTTAGTTGCTCAGCAGTCGGAGCACTAACGGTGTCACGGTATTCTGTCTCTTCATTTTCATCATTAGAGATCTCAAATGTGGCAACACGCCTTTGAGTTGGCGCTGCATGTTCTTCAGCCACTTGAGCAATGACAGGAGCAACTTCTATTTCGGCAAACCGGCCAAATTTGACCAAAGCATGAAGGCCGTGATAAACGATCTTTGATCCTTTCCTGGACTGTTTCATCAACCCAAAAGTGTTATGTCCGTTCGACTTCATATCTAATGTTTCAACAGATTTGACAAGGTTAGTGTAATGAGAGTAAAAAATCATCTGTAAAAATCTAGGATACATAAGAAACATTTCCTTCTTCTTCTTCCCCTTTAAGTTTCTCATCATCTCATCAAAGACAAACTTGGAATAGTTGAAATTCCAATTCATGATCAGAGAAACTATAGCCGACATCTGCGTGTGGCTTATTTCGTCAGAACCTCCCTTTCTTCCCGACACACTTATGAAGAACGTGTGTATCAAGAATCTCCAGTACGGGTGAAACAATTTCTTGATTGCTGGAGGATAGGTTCCCTCATATCCCATTCGTGTAAGAACATCAGTGATTTCAGCAGTTGAATATTCCGTTGGGTAATCAGGTTGATCCCCAAACAAAAGCACCTCTCGTATGATGGCCTCTATGATGACGACCGACTTCTTTTGTAATTTGGAGTCAATCGAAACAACTCCACATGGTCCTCGCTGGTTGATTGAGGCGTTGTTCCAAAAATCTATGATCATTTTCCTACAGATGACAGGATTTTCTCGTAAGGCGTAAGAAATTCTGCAGGTGTTAAGGCCAACTATTATAGACTTGAACTCCTTGTGTGTTGGAGGTGGATCAAACAGGTGTCCAGCTATATTATGAGTGTCAACGAACTTTAAGGTGCCTAATCAGCCATTACTGCATCAAACGAGTCAAATTAGTGAATGCAAACTTGACTATAGTTAAATATAACAAGATCACATTTGGTGGACCATAAGAGAAAAATAATAATAATATAATTGAGTTCGGTCAAACACATTGGTTTTCGGTCAAAAGCCAAAGTTCTCTGTCAAGATTAACCGAGAACGTGAGTTCTCGGTCAAGGCCAGCGATTTCGGTCAACTAAAGTCAACCAAGAACGTGAGTTCTCGGTCAAATCCAGGAGATCTCGGTCAACGAAAGTCAACCAAGAACTTTTTGATTGGTTGACAGCTGGGGACAAAAAACCCTTTGTATTCCCACTTGGAAAGTGTGCCGTCTTCTCCGAGAACGCCGAAAACCCCATTAAACCTACAAAAAAACACCTTTGGATCCCCAACAATTAACCCTAACACATCCAATCGAGATCTCAAACACCAATTTAACAAATCAAAATCTTTGTTTGCCGATGAGATTTGTCTATCTATCTATTCATCGATTCTTGCGAACACAGCTCATAGGACCTCACAAAGAGCACTTAACTGGAACTTGGTTTCATTTACCTGTGATTCAAACAAAGAAGCTAACACCGATTAGAGCTTTTGATTAGTATAGCAGAAGAAGGTTCTCGGCCAGATGTTTTGTGAGAGAGAGACATATGTGATGAAAAACTTGATTTTGAAAATAATAACGATAATTGAGTTTAAGAACTTTTTATATCTCACAACTCGTGGGCCGAGAACCCTCATGGCCCGGAATGAACCCACCAAACATGGCCCAAACACAAAAAAACTTCTGACTTTTCCAATAATTTGGGCCGAGAACCCCTAATGACTGGCCAAATGGGCCCAGATAGCCATTTTGTCCCAGACCAGGTTTTAATGTATCCTTTAGACAAACAAAGCCCAATAACAACGTCCAATCAATCCAGTAGATAAATTTTAAGCCCAAATCACATTTTAATCACGTTGAAGACAGCCCAGTAAGAACATACGTTTCGAGGAGAGTGGTTTCGAGATAAAACAAAGAAAACATAAATAAACAAAAATAATAATAATAAAAGTAACACGAAAAAAAAATAATCCTTTTGAATTTTGCAAATTTGGGATCAAATTTCAGTACTTTGATAAAACTGCCGCCTTTATGAAAAGATCCGAACATGGAATCATATTGTTCAAGATGCTTTCACAAGGATTTATGTTCAGCGTTATTATGACATAAAGAAGCAGGTTGATAGCATGTATAACAAACTTAGCATGATTTTCATTGCATCAGTGATATGAGTTAGGTTCAGTTCGGCATAAAGCTTAGATAGACATCACTTATGGACCTGTGATGCCTCCTATCTCTTTTCAAAGCGTATTTGGCTTTCCCCAGATCACCCCAATTTGACTTCAACCCCTTAGTTCTTGATTAAAACATAGTAAACAATACAAACTTTGACCTTTAAGCTTATCAAAAGACAACAACACAGACTATATACGTACTTAGCTTCTCAACAACATTTTTTTTAAAATAACAATAGCAAATGCCTGTAAGTCCCGAATCTGGATCACTACAGTATGACAACAAAATATTTGTGGTAATCAAGATACTAACGGGCTCGTGTATGACTGGGTAATTACTTTTTTGCCTATCATTCGGAGAGATGTATATGGAGACATGCACATGTCTTCAAAATGACTCTCCACAGTAAGTTTAGCAAATTTAATTTATATCACTTCTACTTTTACACATCATGGAAAGCTACTATACAAATCAATGACTGTTCTAGAGCCTTTTAAGCTTAATAACTTCGCCCGTTAGGCACACAAACAATTTATCTATTATTTTCCAACGGTTGGATCAAAAAGTTGTTAACTGAATAAATATATCACTTCCCAGAGAGTTACAGAAGACACGCATGTTAAGAACTCAGTCACCCCGGTCACTCTTCAGTTTTCCGGTAAATGGCTATCCCGTATGACCACTGATGGTTAACAGGACCAAAACACATATGAAAATACGTGCCCCTCAAACTTGGAATTATCTACATAATTTTAAGTGAGAGAATTCAAAACACAAAACAAAACACATCACAATCACCCCAGGTGCTTTCCGTCTTTAGATAAATAGCTATCATGTGAATCTACAAGTAAATCGCCGGACCAAACATATACAAGTATATGTTCTTCAAACTTGAGCAACCGACATAATTTTAAGCGAGAATGAATTTAGAAAGACGTAAACAAAATTTTTATTATTATTATTATTATTTATTTTTTTAAATAAAAACACACACACTTCTTTTGGATTTTTGTAATATTTTCTCCCCCTAAATTTGTGCAAAAATAAAATATGTACAAATTTACCCTTAAATAGACTTAATCCTCGAAACGGAGCATTTTAAGAAAACTCACAAGCACATTAAATTTGGCTGTTCCGATCGGTTTTGTAAATAAGTCCGCCACATTATTATTAGTGTGAACTTGTTCAAGATGAATCAATTTTCGGTCATAGCAGTCATGAATAAAATGAATTTTAATGTCGATGTGCTTGGTTCTAGAGTGTTGAATCGGATTCTTAACAATAGCAATAGCAACATCATTATCACAAAAGATAGGAGTGTCAAGAAATTCCAAACCTTAATCCAGCAGTTGGTTTTGCATCCAGATAACCTGTGAGCAGCAAGCTAAAGCAGCAACATACTCCGCCTTGGCCATCGAAGTGGACATCGTTTGCTGTTTCTTACACTGCCATGAAATGAGACGATCTCCTAAAAACTGGCATCCGGCATATGTGGATTTTCTACCAATGTCATCTCCACCATAATTGCTATCGGCAAAAGCATAAAGATCAAAGTGTGAGTGTTTGGGATATAAAAGACCTAACTACGGTTGCCCCTTCAGATATCTAAAAGTACGTTTAACAGCAACAAATGAGAGAGTTTAGGGTTAGCCTGAAAACGAGCACATTGACAGACTGCAAACATGATGTCTGGGCGACTGGCAGTGAGATACATAAGAGACCCGATCATCGATCGATAGTATGTTTGATCTACGGGACTCCCTTCCGGATTAGACGACAGTAGAGGCCTTTCTGCCATGGGAGTGTTAGCACACTTGGAATCTTGAAACTCAAATTTTGCGAGCATATCCTCAACATACTTCCCTTGATGCAATAAAATTCCCGCCAAGCTTTGCGAACCTGTAACCCCAAAAATGTAGTCATTTCACCGAACGAACTCATTTCAAACTTTTTCTTCATTACTCCTTCAAATTTTGCACACAACTCAGCATTTGTGGATCCAAAAATAATATCATCCACATAGATTTGTACCAGTATCAAATCTTTTCCGACAGTTTTACGAAACAAGGTCTGATCAATGGTCCCTCGCTTGTAACCATGATCTAGAAGATGTGCGGTCAATGTGGCATACCATGCCCGAGGAGCCTGATGAAGCCCATACAATGCCTTGTCTAACTTGTAGACGTGATTTGGTTTCTTGGAGTCAACAAAACCCGGTGGCTGATCCACGTAGATCTCTTCTTTGACTTCGCCGTACAGAAATGTGGTCTTAACATCCATCTGATATGCTGTGAACCCCATGAATGACGTGTAGGCCAGAAAAATTCAGATGGCTTCAAGTCTAGCCACTGGTGCATAGACTTCCGTGTAATCTAACCCCTCAACTTGACGAAAACCGCGAACTACCAATCGTGCCTTGTTTCGAACAATAACCCCGGTGTCATCTTGCTTGTTTCGGAAGACCCATCTCATATCAAGTGCTTCGTTCCTTCCGATAACTCAACCAATCTCCAAACCTTCAACTTATCAAACTAATTCAATTATTCATGCATAGCATCTACCCAACTTGGTTCCTGAAGGGCCATTTTTACGGTATTTGGCTCAATTTGAGAAATGAAACCGGAAAACAAACAGTTGTTTATGTGTCCTGTCTGACTTCTAGTGGACACACCCGTTTCAAGAGGACCTATGACATTCTCAATTGGATGATTTTTCTGAATTCTTGAAGGAACCAAATGATCGGAAACATTCTCGGTAGAGTGCAAGTTTGTCATATTTTCATTAACATCGGCAAGAGGGTTCTTCCATCCAGAAGTCGCTGTACTATGTGAGTACGAGGTGCTGGTGACATATTCATTTGGAATGACATCGGGAAATAGTGTGCTCCCAAAAATTTGACAAATTGGACTCTCCCCCTTAACAATTGAAGTACTTTCTGATGGAGTTGGTGAAGATGTTGAAGTTGTGACCGTTTCTGGTTGGTGTACAGGCATGGACGGAGTGACATCGATTGGTTCTGTCAGATCATCAACAGGAGATATATGAGACACGGCATTTTGATCTTCTTTCACAATGTCTACGGAAGCTTCACCTGAGACGTTTGAGTTGGTGACTAGAAACACGATGAACGGTTTGAATAGTTCATCTTAGTCGAACAACCAGTCAGGACCGACGCGAGCATCAGTTTTGTTTTCTTCCAACCAACGAACATCGTATGATTCCAGAATCTGCTTGGTTGACTTGTTGTAGACCCTGTAGGCGGTATGACCCGCATAACCAACAAAGTAACAATCATCAGCTTTGGCCCCGAATTTCGGAGTAGATTCGAGATTTAGTAGAGTGCACGGACAACCAAATGCTCTGAAATATGCAACAATTGGCTTGTAACCATAGACAATCTCATATGGGGTTTTCATTTGTGACTTGTTGATTAACACCCGATTCTGAACATAACAGGCCGTGTTAATAGCTTCTGCCCAAAAGAACAATGACAGCTTAGAATCACACAACATAGTCCTTGCAGCTTCGATAAGAGTTCTGTTTCTCCTTTCAGCCACACCATTCTGTTGTGGTGTCCTTGCTGAACTATACTGACGGAGCACCCCCTTTTCGGAACAGAAGTAATTCAATGATGCGTTCTTGAATTCAGTACCATTATCACAATGTATTACCTTCAGTTTCAAGTTTAGTTGGTTCTCCATAAGCACAATAAACATCTTGATCAAATCTATAGTTTCACTCTTATTTGACAGGAAAAATACCCAAGTAAAGTGTGAGTAGTCGTCAGTAATAACCAGACAATAAGAACTGCGTGAAAGACTCAAAACATGAACCGGACCAAAAAGATCCATATGAAGAAATTGAAAAACAGATGAAATAGTATTAATAAATTTTGGCTTATGAGATTTTCGATGATGTTTACCCAAAGCACAAGCCATACACTTTTCAATAGTAACAAAATCTTTAACGGGTAAACCACGAACCAAATCATTTTTAGCAAGGAGGTTCAAGTTTTTCATGTTTGCATGACCAAGAAGAAGATGCCAAAGCATGGCATTATGTTCGGACACTTTTGAAAACAAGCAAGTTATTCATTAGGAACATTTTTGTTCATGTCAATCACATAAGCATTATCTTTCTTTGTGATCGAACAATAATCCAGTCTTCTGGTATGATGATACCAGGTTTTAAAATTAAACACTCTTTCTTAGTAAAGTGAGTTGAAAAATCTTTATCACAGATTTGAGACACGCTCAACAAATCGTGCTTTAATTCTGGAACAAAATTAACATTTTCGAATTTTAGAACACCGTTACTTACAGTACCATTCTGAGTAATCTTCCCCTTTTCTCCTCCCGCAAAGGACATATACCCACCATTGAATGTTTGAATGTCGTGAAGTTGGGAAATGTCTCCTGTCATGTGCCTGGAACAGCCACTATCAATATACCAAGGTCTGATGATATTCCTCCATAGTTGTCCCTGCACGAAGCACGGAATTAATTAGTCTTTGGTACCCAGTCCATAGTTACACTGGGTGACCCTGACTCATCTAAAGTTGTCACGGGTTGCCATGACATGTCCTTTTGATCATCAAACGTTTGGTTTGCAGACTCTTTTACCGGAGATTTAGGCAACCATTTATGTCTACCATTGTAAGATTTGGCATTATAAGTACGAATGGTTGACTTCATCTCCGGTGTTTTTGGATTAGTAGGACACGATTTTGTCTTCTCTACTCGTTACGGTTTAGAATGCGCTTTCGTTTTTGAAAGCCTATTGCGAAACATGTCAGGCTTGGTCTGATGAGGACTAAACCTGCCAGATTCGTTTCG
This sequence comes from Bidens hawaiensis, assembly GCF_021521415.1. NCBI lineage: Eukaryota > Viridiplantae > Streptophyta > Magnoliopsida > Asterales > Asteraceae > Bidens > Bidens hawaiensis. Next base: position 66,142 of record NW_027494316.1, read on the forward strand.
GTTCCAAACATCGTTAGAGGGATTAGCCTGATTATGCCTGAATCTTTGTTTGTACGAATTATGAGGCATATTGGGCATATTCCTCTGATAAAATCCATAATATGGAGCATATGGACGATGTGGACAATTTCTGGCAATATGACCAGGAGTGCCACAATTAAAACACGTTTGACGTTTTATGTATAAATCATTTTGGGCAACTCCTCGTCTGGACTGGTTGTGTGGACCAGTTTGCTTCACATTACGAGGATCGTTTTTCACATTATTGAACTTACCACCTTGTTTGTCATTAGAGCATCCCTCTTTAACAAATTTGGGTGGTGAGTATTTGTTAGAATTTTTTGAATTTTTAATTTTATTGGAAACCACATTATTTGAATTTAAAGTTTTAACATAATCAACCACACAAGAATCATTGCTCTTTAAAACAGAGCCCACACAAACAGTCGGAATAACAGAATTTAAAACAGGTAGTTTTAAAGAAACATCATAAACAATGTCATTGTTAAACTCGAAAAAAGGGTCGTCATCCTCATCAGTCCATTCCTTCACAATTACTTTTTCTGCACATGAAGTAAACATGTTAGAATCGTTCACTTCTGAAGTGGACAGACTCGCATTCATAGGACTAGCTTTACCACATTTATCTTGTTTGTCGTACTTCATGCCCTTTATCTTTTCTTCATGTTCTTCGGTAACAGGAGTACTAACATAATTGTGGTTATAGGGTGGGGGAACATGAATATATCCTATGCCCTCACCCTCATTTTCTTTCCACCATAATTGATTTTCAATCATTGAGTTAACTACTTCACTGGAAACATCGAATTTTTTAAAATCTAGTTCAGCCCTTTCAAATTTACTAGTTAGATTTAAAATTTCCAACTTAGAGGCTTCCAGTTTAGCAGTTAAATTAGAAATTTCTTGTTGGGAATCTATATAATGACAGCATTTTATACTAAATTCAGACTTAAGCTTTGACAAATCCTTTTGAGTTGCTTCTATCTTATCTAGAAAGCCTTTTTCATTTTTCTTAAGTTTGAAATTTTCAGATTTTATTCTTTACATATCTCTAATTAAGTTACATTATGGAGCTTATATAACTCTATCTTATCAACACAATCTAGAGAACAAGGTTAAAAACTTACCTCAGATGAATTTGGAGAAGTGAAAGCCATATATGCGAACTGAAGCTTCGTGATTTTCTCCTCAGTAGCATTTTCTTCTCCGGTGTCTTCAACACTTGCGAAGTTTGCGGTATGATTTCCAATGTTGAGAGCAGCCATCTGATCCTCCCAAGAGAACTATTGAGCAACCATTCCCCTTTTACCATTTCCCGAGCTACCTCGAACCTCTCCTCTAGAATTTACCACTGGAACCAGCGCCCTTTTTGTGTTCCCTTCCTTCGCCGGGTTAGTACATTCACGAGCAAAATGACCCGGCTCGTGACAGTTGTAACATCTTAGAGTGTCCTTGTTAAAACCCACTTTCTGATTATTAGACATATTCCAGTTGTTTCTACCCGTCCTCTTAGTGAACTTCTTGGCCCGAAATACTGCCATGGCGATTTGCCAAGAGATATCCATTTCTTCAACATCGTCAAGATGGATCTGATCGAGTTCAGCAGCAACTACAGGTTGAACCAAGTCTCCTGCTAGAAATGCATTATAACAGTTCATGAATCATGCCATTAGAGCTATATTCTCCTGAGTCTCTCTTGGAATAGAAGGAATCTGACTGTAGTTCTGACCATAAGTAACACCAGAGGATGTAGATTTTCCATTGACAACTGAAGATTGACCAGACTTAGTGAATAATACTGGAGCTGGTTAAGGTGGAATGGAAGATAGTTGGCCTTAAGTGGATGTGAACATTTGAAAGTTTCCCCGAGGTGGTTATTGAGTGGCCTTGAACATTGAGAAACTGTCTTTAGAGATGAGGGCATTGTTGGAAGCAACGTTATACCCAGCTGCACTATAGGAGTTTGCATGATTTATTGCACGTTGCTTGTCATCCATATCACATGCCTTGATAGTAGCCATCATCTCAGAGAGAGACATTCTGTTGAGATATTTAGTCTTCTTGATAACAGCAACATTCATATCCCAACTCTTTGGCAACGAATTCACCAGCTTGTTGTTTATCTCAGAGGTTGCTAGATATATGCTTGCGGATCTCATTTCAGTCATCAGGGCTATGAACCTTTGGAGTTGAGTCTCCAATGACTCTCCTAGAACGTGGTTAAACATATTGAATTTTTGTCATAGCAAGTCTTGGCGACTTCTTTTCATGTCTTCATTTCCTTCATACACCTCAATCAGCGCCGCCCATAATTCTTTAGCAGATTGCAATTCTTTAAAACCAAGGGCAATCTCAGGTGAGAGTGCCATGGTTAAAGTTGAAAGTGCCTTTTCATCCTCCTCAACTTTAGCGAAATCATCATCATCATACAAAGCAACTGGCTTCACAATAACTTGAGTTGAGTTAGCACGTTGATACGTGATTCTTTGAGGTCCCCTAACAATACTTCTCCAAACCTTGACATCCTTCATCTTAACATATTTCTCAAAACGAAACTTCCATTCACTAAACCCCTTATGAGACAAGAGATGGGGTATACGAGTGGTGGTCCCCATTATTGAGTCCAACTCTTGATAGAGTGAAGCGTTGGTTGAACCACTGCCATTTGTTAACTGATCCATTTTAAGTTAGTCCATGAATAATTTTAGTCCAAAAAGTTTTATAGTCTAAGCACACGGCCCAAATCAAATTAGTCAGGCCCAAACAAAGTTTACAGTTCACTGGGCCGAGAACCAGATATTGTTGACCAAGAGTTGACCGAGAACCAGTCAAACTGATAGAGAACTATTGTATGTTGACCGAGAACCCAGCTGTTGACCGAGAACTACAGCCGAGAACTGCAAAAGTTGACAGAGAACAGGAATTGTTGACCGAAAACTCAACAATTTAGCCGAGAACTTGGCAATTTAGCCGAGAACTCAACAATTTTAGCCGAAAACACTTATTCTGAGCCGAGAACGATCAAAAGTTGCCCCCGAACACTAATTTTAGGCCGAAATCCAATCTAAATCTAAACTAGCTTCCGAGAAAATTGGGATTTGATTCCAAACCAAAATCAATCTTTTACCAAAAACGAATCTTCTCTTCTCCGATGAGCAGATCGCCGGAATGAGTAACACAACCACCAAGAAATCAAGATCTTGAATCCTTGATATCACAATAACGAGCCTGAAAAGGTCTAAGGCTCTGATACCAATTGTAAGGTCCAAGACAGATCTTTCAATTATGATATCAACGTATCTAACTGTTGGTGCGGAAATCCAACAGTAGACGATTCAAGAACAAGAAATATGAACACGTAGAACACGATGAATTGCTTCAAAACACACGTTATATTGAACGTCGGGTGCTTAAGCACAATACAAATCTCGTTCAATATGTCAAGATGAACGGTCAAAACCACAAGTGAATGAACCACTCAAAACCCTATACATCATGTTCTATATATAGGGTATTCAATATGCTAGCCCAACAATAGCCCAAAAGCCCACCGAGATCCATAAGGATATCGGTTTACATACACAATCCCATAACAATACAAACTAAGTACATACCATTTAATCTAGGCCCAACACTAAATATGATCATTTTTGTTTAGTTAGAATAAAATCGTTAATTTTTCGTTTTGTAGGGTGAATTTCAAGAATCAACAATGTCATTTGGTAGTCTTGTAGTACATTTTTGATGGGCTGGCATTTATACTTTTCGAATGTGTGGAAGATAACTTAACGGTAAATATGGTGAAAATTGATTGTAATCTTATATTTTTTTCATCTCTTTTATTTTATGTTTATTTACCCTCAACTTTGTTATGGACACAAACCCGCGCAACGCGCAGGTTATTAAACCTAGTTCTATATATAATTAAGAAGAATGGAAGTGAAATCAACCAAGAACTATTAACACCGTAACCGTTGAAGACTTAGAATCCGATGAGAGAATCCATAAAAGCATATGAACTATGAAGTAATCATGGTGCTAATAATTTTACCATTTTAAAAGTGGAATTATCACATAGGTGATTTTATTCAAATGCTTAAAAATTATCTGGTTGTTAGTCTTTTAAGTTGTTTTCACTTATTGTCAAAAGAATGAGCTAAGAGCATTCCTAATAGGTCCCTATACCCTTCTTCATTTCAAAAATTAAAAAAAAAAATTCATCTAAATAACCACTCCAACCAGTTCCCTATCTCCAAACTCCAATTCTAAATTTTAGTGAAATGGTACACAAAGCCTCCAAATTTATAGCATTGCCACAAACTTCATTTCCTAATTCCTACTACCCTTCTATAAGTAAATATTATAAATCAATTTATATTGAAAATTATAATAAGACAAAATAGTTAGTAGTTAAAACTATAAATGTAAAAAATAGAAAAAATAACAAACAAAGAATATAGAGATGAGAATGACGAATGGGTTGGGGGAGGATTTTAGAAATTGATGTATAAATTAAATAAAATTGTGTTTTTTTATTAAATTTTAAAGATGGAGATGAGAGACCCATTGGTGAGTGTGATTTTTATAATTTAGGGAGTGATTTAGGGTGTTGTGAGTACATTAGAGAGAAAATGTATGATTTTTCTGTATATTTGAAAAAATTATTGTTCATCCCCTATAATTTCTTAATTTTTGTTGAAAGTGGTTATGTGTGAAAGAGAGAGAAAATGTAATTATAAAGGTATAAAAAGTATTATTTAATTGTAAAGGAAAGAGAAATGTAGTGTTTTTAGTGTAATTTTAAATTTAGTGACGGTGGATTGGATAGGAATGCTCTAAGTAGTTTATTAGCTTCCTCAAATATTTAAGGAAACGTGAACCATCCCCACATTAACTTTTCTTAGTGTATAGAAGTAGGGTGTCATATATGTTTAGACATGTTTTCCCCAAGGATGTATAATATGATCCTAGGTGATGATAAAAATACTAACATGTTTGTTAAATGCATAATGTACAGAATATATATGTCACTGGACGAATCGCTATAGTGATAGTAGTTGTGCGGGGTAGATCTTGATGATAGAAACAAACCAGGAGTATAGTATTCTATTTTAATGATGCACCAACAACATGGTCAAGTCATAACCAAGGGACAATAAAACTCGCATCTTTCGAAATTTTTAGCAGCGACATTAGCAGCTTACCAAGCATTGAAATTAAGAAGCATGTTGAGCGAATTAAGCGGCTGGAAGCATGACAAAGCATTACTTCGTGTGGACAACAAATCAACCATCTTTTTATTGAAAAACCTAGCATATATTTCATGAGAGAATCAAGCATGTACGTTAATGTAAGCTTAGATACCACTTCATTCATGAATGTGTAGAAAAGGAAAAATATTCATGTTGAAAATGCGAATATGGAACAACAAAAGGCAGATATGTATTAACAAATTAATTTTTTTTACCACTACATTAAAGATGTTGGGAATCATCGAACAAGTTTCGGTGAGTTGGGCCAAACCAGGATTTCAAGTTATAATCAAACTCGTTCTAATAAATTAACGAATAAATAAACATGTTGGTTTAGCTATTAAAAATATTAGATAAAGATAGTTTGCATCTTTTTGTATTAGAGTTTGAGTAGAATTATGACTTATCTAGTTCTTATAAATACTCTCCTTTGTAATCATTTTTTTGATGTTGATTTTCTAATTTATAATATTTGTAAGTTGACATTACGTTCTGTTTTTTATTTGTTATGATTCTATTATCAGTTCAATACCATAATTGTTATCAGAGCTTGAAGTTCTGATCAAACATGCTGCTATGAAGATTCAACAGATGAGATGCCCGAAGTTAGGTTAAGAGAGTAGCTGCAGCGTGACTAGGGTTTAAGGTCACGTTCTGGATTCAGAGCCACCAACATCGAAGTCTTTTAATCAGAAGTACAGTCGAACATGAAGAAGGTCAAATATAGTTGAATTGAGTTCTGGTTAGGCATTAGGAGCGGATAAGGACGGTGGGACGTCGGCTCTTCATCGCCCTATGTTAAACTCGATTAATTCCATCATGTGGGCTATGAAGATGAGGACAATTTCTAATGTACATGGGGTTTGGGATGCGATTGGTCCCGGATCGCAAGATGTCAAACATAATAGTTTGGCTGCTGCTATCTTATTTCAAGACATTCCCGAAGATCAGGTTATGCAAGTCAGGAACATGGCTACCGCCAAGGAGATATGGGCGGAACTTAGAACTTTTCATATTGGTGATGACCGAGTAAGGGAGGCTAGGTTGCAAACCCTAACTCAAGAACTTGACAACATGAAACTGAAGGAGATGGAAACCATTGATGAGTATTCCAATAGGTTGTCGGGTATTGCTTCAAGATCTTCATCACTTGGTGAGGTTGTGGATGAGACGAAGCTCGTCAAGACGTTTCTTACTAGCCTTCCTTAAAGGTATAACACATTGTTGCTTTAATTGCTTCACCCCACCAAGCACGACTCACACAATCTGTCTTCGTGTTGGATATTCGACAATCCATGTACCATATCTCTTTTTGCCATGGTTTTTAACTTTTCAAAACTTACATGACCGATACGAGCATGCCACTTCCAAGTATCTTTCTCCCCCAACTCAGGAACCGTCAAGCCTAAGAAAGATCGATCCAAAGTGTAGTGTTATAGATGTGACCGGCTCGGACACTTTGCGTCAATGTGTTTGGACCGAAAACCACCAAAACAACATGAGGCAAAAGTAGATGAAACCAATAAAAGCTAATGGGGTCGTTTATATGCATGAAACGGTCCACTTCAACGAGGAGCGTTTAAGAGCGGATCTATATAAAAACGGTACCAAGTTGGAAGACACTTGGTATTTGGACAACGGGACTTGTAATCATATGACGAGAAATCATGAGTTTTTTTCGAAGTTAAATGAACGAGTAATTGGAAAAGTTAGGTTTGTTGATGGTTCGTGTGTCGATATTAAAGGGAAAGCGTTGATTTCAAGAAAAAAACAGGAGAACAATGGTTAATGACTGAGATATATTGCATACTGGAATTGAATAGTACTATAATCAATCTCGGAAAAGCCACCGAGTCAAGGTGTGATGTTCGTATTAAAAACGAGTTCCTGCCTATGCATGACATTGAGGGTCGACTGTTAATGAAGGTAAGCAGGTCAAATAATCGGTTCTACAAGATAAAGCTAAATATTGGTAGTCCGGTTTGTCTAAAGACGATGATCGAGAAAGATACTTGGAATTGGCATGCTCGTCTCGGTCATATAAGTTTTGAAAAGTTAAAAACCATGGCAAAAAGATAGATGGCACATGGATTGTCAAATATCCAACATGAAGACAGATTGTGTGAGTCGTGCTTGATGGGGGAAGCAAACGAGGAATGCATTCCGAAACGCAGCTACGTATCGAGCAAACCGGGTTTTGGAACTCGTACATGGTGATCTATGCGGGCCCATAACACCGACTACACTTGGTGGTACTATGTACATATTTGTTTTAATTAATGATTATTCACAATATATGTGGATTATTTTGTTGAAGGGAAAAGGTGATGCATTCATGAAGTTCAAAAGGTTTACAGTCTTTGTTGAGAAAGAAACCGAAAAGACAATTAAAACGCTCCGAACAGACATGGGGTGAGTTAACATCACACGAGTTTCACGGTTTTTGTGAAGACCACAGAGTACATTGACATCTCACTGCGCGTTATACGCCTCAACAAAATGGCGTGGTGGAACGTTGAAACATAATTTATATGGAGATGACTCGAATTACTATGAAGTCATTCCAAGTTCCAAATTATTTATGGGGGGGAAGCAGCTCGCCATTTAGCGTATTTAAGAAATAGAGTGCCGACCCATGCTTTATTAAATTAAACCCTTTATATGAAAAGTTCAAGGGTAAAAAACCGAGTGTAAGCCATGTAAAAATATTTGGGTGTTTGGCATATGCAAAAGTGGTGACAAATTTAAAGAAGCTTGATTATCGGTCCACTCCGTTAGTTCATCTCGGAACTGAACCGGGTTCAAAGGCATATCGTTTGTACGACCTGATAACCAAAAATATTCATGTCAGTCGGGACGTGATTTTAACGAAGAAGTAGGTTGGGACTGGAATGAACCGGGGTGAAAGAAACGAGAGTGAACTGGGTGTGCTCACATATGTCTGGGGAAATTTTGTGCATTCTGGACTTGGATTGATAAATCCTATTGAGAATGTGCCTAGTATTGACAGCAGCCCATAAGGTTAACCGAGGGGCCCAGAATCTGCAGAAAATTACAGCCCAAGTCAAACTATAAATTGTTATTCGAGCACACAAAGTACAGCAACTGAAATAGCCCATTCCGGGCACCAAAATGTGCAGTCAACAGTTCAGGTCACATCCTTGAAATAGATTCCAACTGTAACATTTCTCAATTTTCAGACCCGAAAACTCGGCTCGTTTAAAAATTTTATATTATTTATGTATTGTTATTCGGATGTTCGTTATTAAATTACGATTTATTAATTATATTATTACTTTTTTATTTTTATTGCATAAATTCCATTTTGCTTTACTCGGTTCATCTATTCGTTAGATGTTTTATAAAACTAACCATCATGTGCAAAAACCAGCCTTAACTGTGTTTTGATCCAATTTAACTAACTGATCTAATGCGAGGGGATTAAAGTGTAAATATATTTTTAATTTTTTTCTTTTCTTGTTCTTCTTCTTCCCCACGTCGGACCTAACTCCCCCCTATTTTTTTGCTTCATTTTTGATCCGTCAAATCAAATCCGGAATCGATCACTGGTATACGCCAACTAATCAATCATGCGTTCAATCTAATGTTAAACATGCCAATAAATAGCTAATTGATGCGAATTACAATAACAAACCACTGCCAAACCGACACCAAAACCAAATACACGCATATAACTCAATTAATTCATCCTACACGGTCTTTATAACATTCCGACCCTAAACCCTCACTTAATTTCAACTCAGAAAGTCGTTTAGTGGAAGATTGACCGCGTGTTCCAGCTGTAAACCCTAGCCGTCAATTATCCTCCAATTTGATCTATATCTGAGTATTTGATTTGTATTTTGGCTTTGATTTGTTGTCGTGATCCGAAGCCCTTGGCCAGTGAACATTGACAAAGGCTTGATCTTGTCCAATTTAGGACTTGTTGACTCTTGGAGGAATTGTGATCAAAATACTTGGCGTTCATAAATAATCAAACGAAATTTCAAGCGTGTTAGTCACGTGTTAGTCACTGGTTCAGGTTCGAGTCCCAGCTTCACTTGTTTTTAATATTATTTTTTTCTTTTGTTTTTAACTAAACATTATTATTTATCCTTTAAATATGTTAAAAGCTAATATAATTTTCAATCATTTGACGAATCGAACCTCGTTAAACCTTAAAATAAAAAGATAAAATGGCAAAAGACGTCCTTTATGTTTGAACGTTTTTTCGAAAGACATCCTTTAGCAAAAGAAATGGCAAAAAACATACTTCACGTTTCAAATCTCTTTCACGTTAAGTCTTTTAGCTCTAACCCAGTTAAATTTTTCTGTTAGATTTGGTCATGTGTATTGCACATGAGGGTATATAAGTCATTTCACTATTTTATTTAAAGAATATTTAAAAACATATAAAAATATATAAACTCTCTCTCTCTCTCTCTCTCTATCTCTCTCAAACAAACAAACAAACCTTAATAAACCGATTATTAATCAATCAACCCAAATCGACTCACTCAGATCTTTAATCAATTAACCCCTACGATTCTATTATCCTGATTATTATTAGGGCTTGTTTAATTTTTTCAATTGGATCTGATATGATATAATTAGAGGATGTCTCGGTGCTTTTCGTACCCTCATCATGGTTATTGCAGGAATAGAGGAGCTCTACATCAAGCCTTGATCAATTCAATTAAGGTTATAACCCACTTTTCAGATCTATTCTCATTCGTATCATATTCAGATGAATATCATATTGATCTGAACTGTGATTTACATTATTAGGGTTAGATATGCGTGTCATTGATTTCAAGATTTGGGTGAATGATTGTGTGTATCAGTTATTATGCGATGATCTGTAAGAATTGCTAATTGGTTGATTATTGTGGTTTAGAGAGAGAGAGAGAGAGAGTTTATATAATTTTAAATGTTTTTAAATATTCTTTAAATAAAATGGTGAAATGACTTATATACCCTCATGTGTTTTGCACATGATCAGATTTAACAGGACAATTTAACTGGGTTAGAGTTAAGGACTTAACGTGAAAGAGATTTGAAACGTGAAGTATGTTTTCTGCCATTTCTTTTGCTAAAGGACGTCTATCGAAAAAATGTTCAAACATAAAGGACGTCTTTTGCCATTTTGTTTAAAAAAAATCTCGATTAACGTTTCCGTACATGTATATATTAATATAACTTTTACATGCATTTGTAAATTTATATAAAACCTAACTTTTAAATGCTAAATAAATTAAGAATAGTTTTTACTCAACTAAACGAATCTATCATCTCGAAACTTTGAAACCAAGTTTTCGTTAATATATATAAATTAGTATTTTATTATTTAAAAATCAAAAAGTAATGATATTTTATTTGCTTACGCTTTTAATCCAACTTTTATAAAAGTAACGTAAAATATATTAAACGTCTTATTGATCCAAAATCCGTTATAAAACATTACTTTTCATGTCTTTCCCATTTCACTTCGTTAGATTGTGTATTTAATTATAATTTTAAATTAGGATAATTTGTCTAGACTTCTCAAAGGACTAACTAACTTGTCCAGTTTAACCGCCTCCTCGTTACCTTCTACCTCACCTCTAAGGTGAGTAATCACATACCCTTTTTCTATTTTGTTTTGGGGGCACTATGCGTACTAAGCTATTTACTATTATTATATTATTTCATTCAAATACAATTCCCTTATTTGCGTGGTTGCGATATTTCTCGCTTGTTTGTTGAATGCTACGTGAATTATGTGTTTACTACTTTTATGGTTGGTTGGTATCTCATTCTCATCCTCATCCTCATCGTATGATCATACGCTATCCAAGTAGACATGTTCGAATCTAGTGGCATACTCGAAAAGATACAATCGTTACTTATATTTTGTGTTGTTTATTGGTTGCGAATTCGTTCGAGTAGACATGTCCATAATCTAGTGGCATGATCGAAGAAGCACTTATACTAGTTTATATTAATTGATGTTGTTCACATATGCAAGGAATTGTTTATTTATTTATTTATTATTATTAGTATTATTATTATACACACTAATAACCACTTGGGGATCATTCCCGAATGACGGTACGCGCAATATCCGAAGATCGTTTGCACACCGACTAACCTTCCCTGTCTACGCGTGGAATATCCGAAGATCGTTCACGCACCAACAGACATCCATTCATAACATACGCAAATATTTCACATCAAAAATTATAGCATACACTTACCACTTAAGGTAAGTGTATTCACACTTCACATCGAGTATGCACACAGCCCCGAAAATATAACAAGGAATGGGGCTAGAAACTCACCTAAACTCGGTTAACAATTACTCCTTCTTTAGCTGTGCACGACTAACTGTATAGCAAATACACACATCAATTAACTATCACTATCCATATCGCGTTTCTAATCTATTTACAACCCTCAACAAACGGGGGTCCGGGGACAGCGCCCCTTGCAGCGGGGTCTAGGGGCGGCAGCCCCTAGCAGGGTCCAAGGGGCAGAGCCCCTGGATGGGGTCGAGCTGCCAGGTCAGCTTGGAAAAATTTTATTTCTATTAAATAAGACATTTCACATTAAGATTTTAAATTATTATTTTATTCACCATCACATTTTCCATAACAAATTTTGCCTAATTCGTTATCACATCACAGTCTAATTCGTTATCTAGCACCAGATCTAATTCGTTATCTTTCCTTAGCTGATTCGTTATACTAGTTCATCCTCTTTCATAACGAATTGGACCTTTATGACGAACTAGTCCCTTAACGAACTGAACCTTTAACGAACTGAACCCTTAACGAACTTGGGGTTCATTTGTCAGTTCTCCCTTAACGAACTGCTTAACGAATTGGAGATTCTTCGTTACTTATCCTTAACGAATGACTTAACGAACTGCTTCTAGTTCGTTACTTCCTCTTAACGAAATGGATTAACGAATTGCCTTCTAGTTCGTTAAGTCACCACTAACGAACTAGGTGTTGGTGCATAGATGTCAATAGTTCATATGTCTAATGTCTGTAATCGAGTCTGTAATATTGTTTGTGTATTTGTCTGTTAAAGCGAAGTTGTTGACAAGTTCGCTTAGGCGAACTTGTTAACCAAGCGAAGTTGTTGACAAGTTCGCCTAGGCGAACTTGTTGAACGAGCGAAGTTATGGACAACTTCGCCTGAGGCGAAGTTGTCGTGTATTTATATAGTGTACGGCTTACTGTTTACGAGTTAGAGTTTTAGTTGATAGAGTAGTTCAGTTTACGTGTAATTCAGTGAGTCAAGTGACGTGAGATCGAGAGTCTGTAAGTATCACGGTTCGAGTTATTAATATAACGTGTAGTTGTTCGTATCGTGTTCGTGTGTTCGTGTGATTGTATTCTACGTCCGTAACGATCTACACAGGGATTCCGCACCTGTGTATATCGGGATATCTCGTGTGATCCGTCCAGGGAACCTACAATTGGTATCAGAGCGTTTGCTCGATTGTGTGGTTAGGGATATTCACGCGGGTGTAGAATTCGTCTCATTTCGGGTATTCACGGGACGAGTTTGTGGTGTTTTTGCTCATTCTAGCCTCCTACCAGTGTGTTTAAGCCTTTAAACCGTCAAAAACATCGTTAAAATCCGATTTTCAGATCTGCAGAAAGTTTCAGTTCGTCAGGCGAAGTTGCTGTTCATCAGGCGAAGTTGCCGTCAGGATACGTAGGGTTTCAGCGAAGATATAAGGAGAAGCGAAGTTATTCACAACTTCACCTACCTCCTCAACTTCGCCTAACTCAGCGAAGTTCTCATCAAGTTCGCCTAGCTCAGCGAAGTTTTCTTCAAGTTCGCCTACTTTCTAAGTTCGCTTACCCTAAGCGAAGTTATTCTCAACTTCGCCCAGTCACGCGAATTTAAGAAGAATCCAGCGAAGTTATTACTTAAGCGAAGTTATCCTTAACTTCGCCTACAGTACTGTTCAGAGGAATTTTTGTTTAACTTCGCCTACTCAGAATTTTTCGGGTTTCTAAGTCTTCAAGAAGGATGTCGTCGATCAACATTTCGGAGCTTGTAAAGATGGAAGTTGAAGCGGGGTCAGCTACAAAGGCTCCAAGGTTGCTGAAGGGAACCGATTTTGTCGCGTGGAAGGATCGGTTCATACAATACGTTAAGTACCAGGATGCGAAAATGTGGGTATGCATCCAAGATGGATATATTCCACCAATCATGGTGTATGAGGGTCGAGACCAAATCAAGAAATACAGTAAAATGGAAGAGGAGGAGAAAAAGATGTATGAAGCCAAAAGCAAGGCTCATGCTGCAATCACAATGGCTCTTCCACAGGAGATCCTCCATACGTTCAGAAAGTATACATCAGCTAGAGAGCTTTGGGAAGCTCTTGAGAGCAGATTTGAAGGGAATGTAGGTATTCGGGCTTCAAAGATAAAGTTGCTCAAGACTCAATTTTTAGTCTTTAAGTACTTAAAGAACGAATCTCTTGATGATATTATCACTCGATATTATCATCTAATGACTGAATTGAGTAACTACTCCATTTCCTACCGAGAAGAAGAGATTGTGGAAAAACTTCTCGATGCTCTCCCACCAAAATGGGAGATGTATACTGTGCTAATGAGGGAAGACAAGGACTTCCCTACTTATGATCTTGAAACCACTGTCAACAAGCTCAGAACTTTTGAGCTTAATATGGTAAGAAAAGAAACATCTATGGATCAGGTTCAAGATCCAGGCATGTACGGTGCTAAAGTAAACTCCAATTCAAGTTCAAAGACTGATTCTGCCGCCTACTACTCGAAGGGTGAGTCGGGTGCCAATTCTTCACAGGAGGGGCAAGTGTCAGTAAACTCAAATGGGGATGTTTGCTTTGTTGCGGGTGGATCAAGTGGTACTCAACAGACAGCAAGCAAGAGTAGTGGATCTTCAAGTTCCTCAAGCAATAATTACACTAAGATGCCAATGAGCGTCAAATCTGCTGAAGAGCAGTTTGGCCTCTATGCTTCGTTTATTGCTTCATATGAAAACTATATTCAAGGAAAGGTTGTTGATCCAGCGATGCTGGATGAAGACTATGACCAGATCGATGCTGATGATCTGGAGGAAATGGATTTACAATGGCAGATGGCCATGATAGTGAGGAGAGTAAAGAAGTTTATGAGAAAGACGGGGAGAAAGTTTGTTGGTGGCAGGCCAGGGTTCGACAAGTCTAAGGTGAGGTGCTATAACTGTCAACAAAACGGGCACTTTGCCAAAGAGTGCAGAAACGAGCGAGTTGAACGTGGTCAGGGCAGGTCTGCACAGTACACTGGGAATAATAAGGAAATCAATGCCATGTTGTCCAGAGAAGCAGGTGAATACAACTGGAACCTGCATTCGAATGAAACTAGTGAACAGGCAAATATGGCTAAGGTTGAGAATGAAGAACGTGAGAAGACTACCGGAGAAGTGAAAGCTACTGGTAAAGAAAAAGCTTTCATGGCAGATAACAATGATCAAGTCTCCGAGGTAAGTTCTAAATCTATTTGTACTAAATGTGAGAATTTGTCTGAGCAGCTTGCTACCATAACTGATCAGTATGTTCGTTTAGATGCTGAATTTAAAACTCTTAAAGAAGATCATCACTTTATGAAAGCAAGAGAAAACAGTTACAAAGTTAAAATAAAAGCGTGTGAAAAAGATGTTAAAAGCTTAAAAACGAAACTCGCTGAAAAAATTGAAGTAATTGATCTAAGTTATGAGGTTTTAGAAGAAAAGACTAAACTGATTGCTGAACGAGAAAAGCAGATTGCTGACCACCAGGTGAAAGTGGTGGAACTGAACCGAAAACTTGAACAGTTCAGAAATTCCTCAGCTATTCTTGATCACCTTGTTAGTGATCAAGGTACCTCTACAAAGAGAGGAGGAATTGGTTAACACGAGGTTCCACCACCTTATAACCATAATTACACTTTTAACCCTAGTGTTCAGAAATCTGTTGATATTGAAGTTCCTCAGACAGATCCGATCAAGGTTACGAGTAAAGAACCAAGTGTTAGTAGTGGCGAAACGAGTTCGCCTGTTTCAAGTGAAAAAATTTCTGTTACGAGTCCAATCTCATCAGATTCGGATAAGTTGTCCGAATCAGGTAAGACAAAAGAGAAGGTAATGTTACCCACTGGTGGAGAAAAAGATAAAACTTTTAAAAGGAGTACTCCACTCAACCCGTACGTCCCACCTTATGTGAGACGAACGGCCGGTAACACAGCCTCTACATCCAAAACAACCTTTGAAAAGAAATTGGGGTATAGGTGTTGTTTTAGGTGTAATAAGTTAGGACATCTTGTTGCAGATTGTCCTCTGACGCCGAAATTCAGAGGTGTGAGACCTATTAAAACTGAGCATAAGTCTAATGGTAATTTTAATACTGCTAAAAATGAAAACCCTTCAAAGTTTCGAAATGTAACTAATTCAGGTTTTCACAGAAACAGACCTCAGTTTAACAATGCTAATAACCAAACCGCAAGATATAATACTTTCAATATACATAGGTTTGGAAGGCCTCACACTCAATTTCCAAGGAGATTTTCTAATAGGACTGACATGAATTATCCAAATGCTAACTTTGGAAAGCAGAAGTACGGGATGTATAGATCCAAGACCAATTGGTCTTGGGTCCCTAGATTCTAATCCTTTGCTTTATTGTGCAGGAACAGTTGAACAGGGCTGCCCACAGTCTTTGAATTGTAGATAGCGGCTGTTCCCGGCACATGACGGGTAACAAATATTTGTTGCACGACTTAAAACCTGTTCAAGGAGCGAGAGTTAGTTTTGCAGGTGAAAGTGGAGGAAGAATTACTGGAAAAGGAACGGTGTCCAATGGGAAAATAAATCTTGAGAATGTGAACTTTGTAGAAGAGTTGAAGCACAATCTGCTGAGTGTGTCGCAGATTTGTGATAAGGAGTACACTGTTCATTTCACGAAGAATGAGGCGATCGTGTTGAAGCCTGGTTTTCAAATACCAGATGAGTGGATAGTGATGAAAGCTCCACGTGATACAAATACTTATGTGATGGATATGAGGTCTACTGAAATGGCCACGGGAGAATCATGTTTAATGACGAAAGCAAGCGAATCGGAATCCGAACTATGGCACAGGAGAATGGGGCACATTCATCTTCGGAAGATGAACCACATTGTCAGAAATGGGCTTGTGATGGGCGTTCCCTTGAAAAGTTTTAACTTTGAAGACAAATGTATTGCATGCAAGAAGGGAAAGCAACACAAGAAATCCCATCTCACCAAGAAGGTCAACTCAATTGCCAGTACTCTAGAACTGCTTCACATGGATCTCTTCGGTCCTATGAATGTAAAAAGTCTAGGAGGTACTTCTTACTGCTTGGTGATCACTGATGACTACTCGCGATATTCGTGGGTATATTTTCTGAAATCGAAAGATGAGACGGCTCAAATGGTGAAGAATTTGATTACCAAAGTTGAGAACGTCATGAGTAAAACAGTAAAGTTCATCAGAAGTGACAATGGGACGGAGTTCAAGAATTTTGAAATGGAGATCTTCTGTCTTCAGAAAGGAATTGAACATCAATACAGCGCTCCGTATACTCCACAGCAGAATGGAGTGGCTGAAAGGAAGAACCGAACTTTAATTGAAGGAGCCAGAACTATGCTGGCAGATTTGAAGCTTCCTGTGATGTTCTGGGCTGAAGCAGTTGCTACAGCCTGCTATGTTCTGAATAGAGTGTTAACCGTTAAGAGACTTGGTAAAACGTGTTACGAGCTTATGCATGGAAGGAAGCCCAACTTGAGTGGTCTTGAACCATTCGGGTCCCCTTGTTCGATCTTGAAGACAAACTCTAAATTTGGCGAAGTTGCCGATGAAGGAATCTTAGTCGGTTATGTTGTTGGTACACCCAACAGACGTGTCTTCAATACTTCGACTTGCAAGGTAGAGGTGGTGTGTAACACTGACATCACAAGTTACCAACCGCCAAAACCAAGCAATGGACCTGCTGAGCTTTTCGACTATGTTAAGCTTTTTAAGTCGTTTAACGTACCGGATTTGGAAATTTCTGAAGAAGAAGAAAGAGCTGCGACAAAGATGATACTCGATGAGGAAGAAAATCTATTGCAAAGACAGCTGATTGAAAAATGTCAACCTTCCTCATCAAACACTATCGGTACCCCTGCTGCCTCTGCTGAAGAAGAATTTATCAATCCTTTTCACTCTCAGCATGAAACAACCATTGATGAGATCTCTTCTAATTTGGAAGATAATCTGCATGTCGGTTCTGTTCCGACCACGAGAATTCATAAAGATCACCCTTTGGATAATGTGATTGGTGATGTGTCCTCAGGTGTACAAACGAGAAGTAGCTTGAATGAACATACCTGTGTTTATACAAGCATTAAGGAGACTGGAATAATCAATGAATGCCTGTATACCTGCTTTATAAGCCAGATTGAACCGAAGAATTATCAAATGGCTTTAAAGGACAGCTCGTGGGTCGAAGCCATGCAAGAAGAGTTGGCTCAATTCGAGAAGATGGAAGTTTGGACTTTGGTTGAAAAACCAAAGAATGTGCATGCGATAGGCACAAAATGGGTGTTCAAGTGCAAGAGAGATGATAAGGGGATTATTATAAGAAACAAGGCGAGGCTAGTCGTTAAAGGTTTTAATCAACAAGAGGGGATTGATTATAACGAAGTGTTCGCTCCTGTCGCTAGGTTGGAAGCCATAAGATTGTTTTTGGCGTTTGCTGCTTATGAAAAGATGAAGGTGTTTCAGCTAGATGTGAAGAGTGCGTTTTTGAATGGGAAAGTTGATGAGGTTGTGTATGTTGAGTAACCTCCGGGTTTTCCTGACCCAGACTATCCAGATCACGTGTACAGATTGAGCAAGGCGTTGTATGGATTACATCAGGCACCTCGTGCCTGGTATGCAACTTTATCGGATTACTTGCTCGAGAATGGTTTTGAAAGAGGGAAAATTGATAGCATATTGTTCTTCAAAAGAGATGGAAGCGACTTCCTGCTGGTACAAGTCTACGTGGATGACAGTATTTTTGCTGCATCAAAAGTCTCCATGTGTCAGGAGTTTGAAGCCGTCATGAAGAAAAGGTTTGAAATGAGTGCTATGGGTGAACTAACTTTCTTTCTAGGATTGCAGGTTGATCAGAAGAAGGACGGGATGTACATTCATCAGACGAAGTATGTTCATGATGTGCTCAAGCTTTCAAGATGGAGGATAGTTCTCCATATGATACTCCAATCTGCGTCAATCACAAATTGGGTGCTGAAGTAGACGGTGATGCAGATGTGGACCCAACTCAATATCGGGCAATAATAGGTTCTTTAATGTACTTAACTGCATCTAGGCCTGATATAATGTTTGCTGTTTGTCTTTGTGCACGTTTTCAGGCAAATCCAAAAGAATCTCATTTGAAAGGTGCAAAGAGGATACTGCGGTATCTCAAGGGCAAGCCGAAGCTGGGGTTGTGGTACCCAAGAGGAGGAGACTTGGAGCTGGTCGCTTACACAGATTCTGATTATGGAGGGTGCAATCAGAGTCGAAAGTCAACAACTGGAGGATGTCAGTTTCTTGGTGGCAGATTGGTGTCGTGGCAATGCAAGAAGCAGACTTCAGTCGCAATTTCAACCTGTGAGGCAGAATACATGGCAGCATCCAACTGCTGCTCTCAGGTTCTTTGGATACAACAACAGTTGCGCGACTATGGTCTGAATTTCTTACTTACTCCTATTTGCATTGATAACACAGCTGCTATCTCAGTCACTAACAATCCCGTGAAACATAGTAAAACTAAACACATTGACATACGTCATCATTTCATACGGGATTGTGCTGAGAAGAAACTGATAATACTTGAAAAGGTGGATACGCTAGATAATTTCGCTGATTTATACACTAAAGCGTTTGACAAATCCAGATTTCAAAACCTTATTGAACTGAATGGGATGATCAATCCCGAGTAACCATGCTTTCCTGTTTATTAAAAAAAAAAAAAAACGTCACTAATCGCTTAAAAATATGTCGGTTACATCAGTTTGAAGGACTTGTCTTCGGATATGTTTTGGTCCTCATTTTCTACTTGTAGATTTTGAGGATAGCCATTAACCAGATTACTGATAGTGACCGGGGCGGTTTATGATGACTTTTTCATTCTTTCGCTTAAAATTGGTCGATCATACTTAGTTAGCAGGACACATACTAGTATGTGGTCGGTCCAGCTGATCCATTGGATCTTCGGGATAACCGTTTACCTGAAGACTTTGTTTTGGTCGGGGCAATTAATGTTAAATTTTTGAAAGAAAAGGGAAATGAAATTATTTTTCAAGTCTGTTACTTCGTAAGAAGTTCGTTAGCTGTGTTAAATGGAAAACTGATCCAACCTTGGAAAATGATAGTATACTAATTCTGTGTGCTTAGCTAGTGAAGTTATTAGGCTTAAAAGGCTTTAGGACAGTCATTGTATGTCATGGTAACTTTTTATGGTGCGTAAAAGTAGATGTGATACAAACTAAATTTACTTGATTTTACGTGGAAACTCCTTAAGAGTTTTGCGTGTCTTCATATGTATCTTTCCGAATGATAGGCAGAAAAGCGATTACCCGGTCATACACGAGCCCGTGTGTGTTCTGATTCCCGTAAAGATAGCATCTCAAGATACTGCAGTGATCCAGATTCGGGACTTGCAGTTAATTTCTACTTTGAAGTCTATGTTTATTAAAAAAAAAAAAAAAAAAAATTTGGATTTATTGAAACATTTTAGAGATGACACAATATCAAGACTTCTCAATCTTAGAGCAATAAGAAGAACGGGGACCAGAAGAAGAGTACTTACATGTTTAATCAGACACTATGGGTCGAAGTCAATTCGGGGTGACTTGGGGAAAGCCAAATACGCTTTGAGGATAGATATGAGGCATCAATATTTCTGAGTTGTTGCCCACTTAAATTTTGAGGCTTAATTGAATATAACTCGTATCACAGAAACGATGAAAACCATCTTAAGTTATACCTGCTTACAACCTGTCTATATATGTCATAATACAGCTAAACACGGATCTATGTGACAGTCACGTAGTTAGTGTGATTCCTGTTCGGATCTTTTCTAAAACGTAGTAGTCCCTATCGAGACTGAAATTTGATCCCTTATACTTTAATTTTTTTTTTAAGTTTTTGTACTTAGATAGTTTTATGAATTTTTAACTGGTTACTTAGAATTGATCATGTTATTTATTTCTTAAAGGAAAATTTATAACTTAATTGATAACTGTTAACATTTTAAGGGTTAAATTTTAAAATTTTAGGCGATGTTATTGAACAGGCGAAGTTATCAGTAACTTCGCCTGTATAACTCCGCCCATATATAAGGATTATCAACAGTCAAACTGTTCATTATATCAGCGAACTTATATCCACAGCGAACATCTTCCGACGAACTTGATATTTACACCGATTACGTGTTATTTATTTCCGATTTTCACACCGATCAAAGGTTCGAGATGTTGTTTTATCATATATTACAAGTTCTTTCATGCTAATCAAGGGTCGTTTCGACCCGGTTATTAACCTCGAATCGTTGGACATTCAACCGATTTTCAAAACTTGTTGTTACGTGTTAATCACCATACTGATCGTCAACATGTCCTTAAAAAGCTTGTTTTAAGGGTCCTTAATCGTCTAAACTAGCCGAAACATCGGATTTCGATGTTTGCAGTATCTTACTGTCGCCGTTTCAGATTCAGGCGAAGTTAGGGTTTAGGCGAAGTTATCCGTAACTTCGCCTGAAGCTTAAGTTTGCCTGAGGCGAAGTTATCCGTAACTTCGCCCGAAGCTTAAGTTCGACTGAGGCGAAGTTATCCGTAACTTCGCCTGAAACCTAAATTCGCCTGAGGCGATGTTGTGATGAGGCGAAGTTAACATTAACTTCGCCTAGATCATTTTTACTTAATATTAATTAGACGAACTTAAAGCTGAAGCGAAGTTGTTCCCAACTTCGCCTCACCTTTAACTTCGCCTATACAGAGTTTATCACAACTTCGCTCATGGTAACAAAGCGAACTTGTGCTATTCATTAACATTTATCTAACTTGGTTCGTTTGTTGCAGATATGGCTGCGATAACGGGTGCTGGTGGTGCAGGAGGAGATGATGGTGACAATCAGAGACAATTTTTCCCGGGTCACAATATGTACATCACTTTAGACCCAGAGGCGAGCGGTGTGGACGATTACCGCGAGATCATAACTTTCCTCTTGCGCTCGAGGATTTTTCATGCCATAACAAACACTCTGCCGATATCTCTGCCGAATATCAAAGACTTCTGGCAGACGGTCGAATACGACTGTCGTGTTGAGCCCCCGGTCATGCGAGCGACGGTGAACAATCATCAGGTTCAGTTCAATTCTGAACAGATCCGGGTGGCATTACGCTTCGGTGAAGAGACTAGGGACGACCCAACTGAGTCCGTAGCTCCGTTCCGTGATGGAGCGTTTCTCCGAATGGGCTACTCTTGTCCATTAGGTGATACCCAGAGGAGGAAGGGTTTCCTTCTAGATCAGTGGCGCTTCCTCATGCACGTTATGATAGTGTGCATGTCTGGGAGGAAGGCGGGCACGGATGGTATGGGTGCGACCATGCAGTCTGCAATGACTGCACTGACCTATAACAAACGTTATAGCTTCAGTCAAATGGTCTTTTACGAGATTGATAGACAAAGAAGGGCGATGTCTCGGGAGCGGTTCATTATGTACCCACGGTTCATCCAGATGATATTGAACCATGTCGCTCCGAATCTACCTCAGAGACGCCCGATAAGATACGTGGAATCGGTGAGCAAACGTATCTTTGCTCAATGCCGCACGTCGAGTGCGAGGAGCAACCCTGAACGTCGTCCCAGGCATACTCCACTGTTTGGGTTTTTAATTAACCCAGAGTATGTTCCTGCTGGTGGGGACGAGTTCAGAGATCCTCAACCGCAACAGGCAAGAGCAACTCAAGCTGTTCCTGCTCCTGCTGTGCCTGTTGTATCAACTGCTGAGGATATAGATCTTGACGCTGTTTTTGGAGGTCAAGGTTATTTTGATATGGATCAAGTTGAAGAGGTGCAGGTCTCGGCTGCACAGGGTTCGGGTGTGAGTATGACTAGAGCAGCTACGTCGATGGCTGACTCCGATTTGGATGAGATTATGAATGAGGGGAGACGGTTGATGGTGTCTCGAGAGAGAACGTTTGGGAAAAGAAAGAGAACGGAGGATGATGAAGAGTCAGAAGAGGAAGAAGACATACATAAGCTGATTAGAAGATCAAGACGGGAAAGGACAGGTGCTGGCATGGGAGCTGGAGAGACTTCAAGGACTGTACGTTTTGCTCCGGCCGCACTGTCTGGTATGTCTATTGTTCCTTCTTCTGTACAGGTTACGAGTACAAGCGCTGCGGATGTTCCCGTGGTGGCTACATCAACGACTGGCATTCCATCTACCATCCAGGCGTCGACTCCGGAGATCGTGTCTCTACCGCCTCCAACGCTTACTCAGTCGGTGGTAGCTGCACGATTTGTAGAGTCAACGGTCGTTACTGCTGCAGGGTTATCAGGTATGGTACCACCTGCGGTTACGCCTGCTTCTGGAGTCTCGCCTTCGCCTATGTCAGACTAAGAGAGAATAGCTTCACTAGAGCGGATCGTGGCAGAGCAATCTAAGACTATTCAAAGCCTAGTGGAAGCAAATCAACTACAGGCATCCCTCCTGGTTGAGCATGGGAAAATCATAGATGCCTTGAAGGAGTTCTTGGCATCTCAGGGGGGGATGAGCTGTAAAGGCGACGAGCTCAGAACGAAGAAGAGAAATAACCGAGACGATGATCCCAATGCATCGAAAGATGCAGGTGGTGAGCTGCCAAGAACTTCTGAAGCTCTTGGTACTTCCACAGCTGAGGGGGAGTCTACCGACGCGGCTGGTGGTGATGATGTGGTGTTGGTGGAGGATGACGTGATTGATGCGTTGAAGGAACTTGACGATGATATGTTCAGTGATGATGTGTTGTTTGATGAAGATGTGCTGCCGAGTGATGTGATTGAAAAGATCGGTGAGCAGATTGTGATTGAAGATGGGATAGAAGAGGGGGAAATAGTAGAAGAAGACGTTGAACACGAGATCCCTGACGTTGAGAAAGCCGACATGGGTGCTGAGATGGATGAGACTGAGTGGGAGGAGCAGCCTAGGTGGAAGGAAGGCTGTGCTCATTGGTTTATCAAGACCAAGAAGCCTGTTGTTCCAGCCATGTTCAAGAAGAGTTATAACATCAAAGGCTATGCTGAGTCGAAGAAGGGAATTATCTGTTGGATATATGATGAACAGATAAAGTTGTTTGTGGTGAAGTGTTATGATGGTATTCAATACTTCAAAAGAATGTTGAGATCTCTCAATACGTTGCCGGAATGTGAGGTGAAGGATTTGGCCAGGTTGGGCCTGATAAATAGAAGTGACAACAACATGGCAAGAATGATTGAGAAGATCGTGTGGAAGGAAAGCGTAAAAGAGAAGAAGTTTGAATTATTAAAGCCACAGAAGGGAAAGCTCGTGGAGGATACAGAAAGGGGATTGAGAGCAGATGGCAAGCCATGGATGGTGATGAAGTACAAACCGATCCGATGCATCAAGGAGGTTCCAATGAAGACTATGCCTCAAGATGTGTTGAAGAATCTAAAATGGTGGTACGTTGATTGCCAAACTGCTGAAGCCGTGATGGAAGACGAAGATGAACAAGAAGTGCTGAGGGTGTATGACCCGATGCATCTTGTTAACTTATCGAAAGCTGATTTGCAAGTGTTGAATGAAAAGAAGATATTCTATATTCCTGCTTGGAAGGATGAAGCAAGGAAATATCAGCGAGTAGTCACGGTATGTGTTAGAGAAGGAGTGCACGCTTGAAGATACAAGATTACGAGACAAGAGCTGAAAGATCAAGATATGAAGCTACTGCCAAGGGGGAGTCTGTTGGTGCATAGATGTCAGTAGTTCATATGTCTAATGTCTGTAATCGAGTCTATAATATTGTTTTTGTATTTGTCTGTTAAAGCGAAGTTGTTGACAAGTTCGCTTAGGCGAACTTGTTAACCAAGCGAAGTTGTTGACAAGTTCGCCTAGGCGAACTTGTTGAACAAGAGAAGTTATGGACAACTTCGCCTGAGGCGAAGTTGTCGTGTATTTATATAGTGTACGGCTTACTGTTTACGAGTTAGAGTTTTAGTTGATAGAGTAGTTCAGTTTACGTGTAATTCAGTGAGTCAAGTGACGTGAGATCGAGAGCACGGTTCGAGTTATTAATATAACGTGTGGTTGTTCGTATCGTGTTCATGTGTTCGTGTGATTGTATTCTACGTCCGTAACGATCTACACAGGGATTCCGCACCTGTGTATATCGGGATATCTCGTGTGATCCGTCCAGGGAACCCACACTAGGGTTAGGTCAGAATGTCAGAGAACATTCTCTGACATCCTTACCTCGTACACCCAACTCCGCCGCCGCCTTCGCCGGAAAACCGAGATATCGCCGGAAAAACGATATCTCAGCCGTTTCCCCACCGTTTTCATCGTTTTTCATCCCGTTCGATCCTGATCTGAGCTAGGGTGACCCCTAAGCTCATCATAGGTTCGGTTTATACCCGATTCCACCCGGATCTCATGACCCTAATGGTTTAACGGTGCCGGCTCGTCATTTCATGACTAAATCTAACGAGTTTGAGTATAAACAACATCATACTATCATTACCTCGGGTCGAAAATCAAATCTTCTTCTATTACGGCTAGAGAGAGAAGGTAGGAAGAGAGAGAGCTAAGTGTGTGTTTCAGTGGTGTATGGAATATGAGAAATAAAGGATTAAATGGTGATTTAAGGTTTATATAATTATGGATCATGGGCTTAGGCCCATGGTCCTTCCCTCTTTCCTTCATAACCCAAGTCCATAACCCATATTCATTACTCAACACTAGCCCGACCCATACCAACTCCTAATCTATTTAATTATTTCCCGTTAACCCGAGTAAACTTTCCCTCCAATACTAAATAATTTAATTAATATTATTTTTGAAATTTCGGGATGTTACAAGTCTTCCCCCCTTAAAGAGGTTTCGTCCGAAACCTAACTTATTCCTTGTAAAAGGAACACTTCTTATATTCGCACACTTTATTGGATCGTCTTTGCTTTCTGGGTTATTCTTCTTACTCTTGACTTGTAGTCATCGAGCGGTGATCATGTGTTTTAGCTATTAAGGTAGCTTGTCCATGAGGCCCTCGATGTACCAAGTCTCATCTCGTCTTCCCGAGGAACCTTGTTTTATATAATAACGCTAACTCCTAAGGCGATGATGCTTTACCACTACACAACTATTTATCATAACCGACATGCATTCAAGATAATTCATAAGTCATTCATACAAAATCACAAGAAGTCACAAGTAGTTCATAACATAAAAAGGAAATCATTCATAGGTTCAATTATAACATAAAACACTCCTCAACAGTACGAAACATAAGACAACTGTGACTTGCCACTTATTCTCCTGCAAACTCCTCAGCAGCTAATAAACCATCCTTTCACGCGTCTCCTCTCCTTTCCCCCACTTCCACGGCTTCTCCACACTCCCTAGCTATGTGACCAGACTTACCACACTTGTAACATTTCTGGTCCTTGGTGCATTCACAAGAAATGTGTCCCTTCTTCCCGCATCGGTAGCACTGGTTTGGACCAGCCTTACATTCCCCCAAGTGCATCTTCCCGCACACTTTGCATGTTTCTCTGTCTGCCATCTTCTGTGTCTTCTTCCCCGCATACTCCACAACATCTGCAGTCCGTTTAGTTCCCTTCCCTTCTTCCTTGCTTTCCACCTCCACATCATCTGCCGCCAGATCATCATAAACCACCTCGGCTAACTCCACTGCAGACTCAAAGGTAGCAGGTTTGTTAGCCCTGACTAACATGCGGATCTTCTAAGGTAGCCCTCTGACGTAGCACTTGATCCGTTTCGCCTCAGTGTTCACCATGTCAGGAACTAACATAGACATGCGGTTGAATTCAGTGGTATACTCGCGGTGCGTCATCTTGCCCGCCTTCAGATTCAGAAACTTCATCTCGGCTCTCTCAACCTAGGCATCAGCGTAGAACCTTTTCAGCACTAACTCCTTTAGATCATTCCACCTCATTACCCTAATCTCTTCTCGGGTCTTCCTTTGCTCCACAGTTTCCCACCAGTACATAGCCTCATCTTCAAATGACTGAGTGGCATAACTTACTGCTCGGTCGGGACGGAACTCGCTAATTCGGATAATTTTGTCCATACTAGTTATCCATTGGAGAGTAGCGATTGCGTCTCCTAGACCAGTCAGCTTCGGCGGGTCGCATCCTTTGAAGGACTTGTAGTTACACCCAACTCGGCCTCTCTTTCCATCATCAACTTTCACAGATCCAGCTTCACTCGAGTCACCCTTCCCTCCCTCACCATCCTTCTTACCATTCTCTCCTGATCCTTCAGCAGTTCTTCTAGCAGATCTTTCAGGATTCCAATTCTTCATGGCAGTTGCCACAGCTTGGGAAATGGTAGCTTGAACAGTAGGGTCAAGTTGATATCCCTCGTTGTTACTCGGATTTCGATCAGCTGCACTTTCTTCTCCCCCGGCGTTAGCAGCCGATTTGACAGAGGGCTCTCGAACCACCTGTGGCCTACCACGACGACCAGTGCGACCTCCAGTTCCAGCAATTTCTCCAGCTCCAACCATTCGTATTCTAAAAGGGAAAACACAAACGTCATCACTCAAGGAATTATTTAGCACGTGATTCGTAAGGTAAGTAGCTAATGACATTGATCAAGTGTAATTAACTATTTAAAATTACTCCTCAGGTCCTACATACTTCCCTTCGTGATTTCACTTGTGCTAGTTTCTACTTTTAACAATTAATAAATCAAACAATCAGAAATCCTATCCCTAACCTGCACATATCCTTCCTTTAACAATTAAGCGATCATCTTTATACATTAATTAACATACTTTACCGTTACTGAGCTTGTCTGAGTGACACATGGCTATCTTGAACTGGCATCTTCTTTCTTTTTTTACTAAAATCCCATTCTCTATCCGAGTCTAAGCATGTAGGATGCTTAAATCTCTCGAACTTTGCTCTGATACCAACTTGTAAGGCCCCGTACCCGGTGACCCTACTTTAGCGTCGGATTTACACATAAACACAGTTCTTACAATCAGAGTTAATTAAAACTTTCACGGAAACGTTAACTTAAAACATTCGTTACAAAGCATTATATCTTTTCTTTGATACCATAACACAAAACATTATATTCAAAACATCATTTCTTCCATATTTAGATGCCAGTCGTTCAATCCATGCCATGTGCCATCCTCATGCTAGCTCTTCAGTCTGATCACCTGCGTGCATACTAAAAGTCATCTACGCTGAGTGAGTTCTAGTTAGTTAGGCAACTTGTCATACAACCAATACACACAACATATGCGTATCCGAAGACACACATTCCACTATCTAACCTGCTACTGCTTAGCCACTTAATTACCCCTACAGCTTAGCCTCTTATTTACCCCTACAGCTTAGCCACTTATGCCACTTTATGCCACTTTAATAATGAATAACGTTATGCCACTTTGCCACTTTAATAACGAAGTCACGCATAGGCTTACCCTACCACGTACTATCGTCATGCCACTAACACTCTTACTAGACCCTTGCCACTTCTACCACACCCTACTTCTACTTGTCTACAACACACTTTATATCATCACGTCATTCATATAATAATCAAGTTACATCACAACATTTATATACACACTAATAACCACTTGGGGATCATTCCTGAATGACGGTATGCGCAATATCCGAAGATCGTTCGCATACCGACTAACCTTACGTGTCTACGCGTGCAATGTCCGAAGATCGTTCACGCACCAACAGACATCCATTCATAACATACGCAAATATTTCACATCAAACATTATAGCATACACTTACCACTTAAGGTAAGTGTATTCACACTTCACATCGAGTATGCACACAACATCTAAAACATAACAAGGAATGGGGCTAGAAACTCACTTAAACTCGGTTAACAGTTGTAACACTCCGGCTAAAGCAGAATACGCCCGAGTGTGACATACAGATTTCCCAAAACACATGTGACACTATTAAGTGACAATATTATCATTAATTAATTTAAACATCAAGTACACAAGTTTGTAACAAGAAATACAAGGAAAATACAAGAACAATAAACAACTTGTCCATTTATTAATATAACCTAAGTTCTAGTGTCTTCTCCGTTTCATCCTCTAATAATTGTACCTGTAACATATATATAAAATAAAGTCAACTAAATGAATAGTCGGTGAGTTCACACAAGTTTTGATATATGTACACAAAAACCATACAATTCCATGAACAAGTGTAAATGAGCAAGTAATGTCCTTTCCAATTGGGATTGTGCACAAGCGTACTCAGATAAGCGCAAGTAAGGTCCTTTCCAGTTGAGATTGTGCACCAACATACTCGGATAATGAGGCCCTTTTCCACTCATAACAACAAATGTATTGAGCGCAAAGGGGGGCGTATGATCATACTATCTTGAAGTAATCCATGAGCAAGTAATTTGTAGCAAGTAACAAGTAAACACATAAGTCCATGTAACGAATTGTAGTTTGTAAATAATAAATAAACGAAATTGCATTGTTGATAGGATATATATGCTACCCCCAAAATGTATACAAGCGTTAAAAAAGGGGGTGTGAGAAACTCACCTTTGAAATAGGAATACAACTTGGAAACGAAACGGAAAGCGCGTTATATGAGACCGAATGATCGAATCTCACGAGCTAAAATAATAAGAACACAAGAATTACTAATTAATTTAATAAAGATAACATGTTGGTTTTAAGGTTCATGTATTATTATTTGTATATATATACTTTTCCCTTTTAAAGTATATTAATATTAAAGTTTAACGGATTCTAACGATATATTATTATAATATTATTCATGAGTTTTATATTAAATTTGTATATAATAATGTTACGGAATCCTAGCGTTACCGGTGTATTTTATTTTAGTATAATTGTTGTCTTTTTAGAATCTATAAAGTTTACGACGATAACATATTTATATATTTATTTTACGATTTTTAACGAACGGTTCGGGTTTGTAAAAGTTTAGTTTTTGGTTAAAAAGGTTAAAACAATCTAAAACAATTGTTAAAATGATTTTATTTATTTTATAATGATTTATAACACCTATATAATTTATTATAATTTAAAAAAACGTAGTTTAAAAAATATAGAAAGCATGTGCAGTGACCCGGGTTTGAACCCGGGTCTCCATGACCAGACTCAACATACACAACCACTGGACCAAACCATTTTTATATTTTAATATAGTAACAAAAAATATAAATATATTAACTCCAAATTCATCACCTTCCTTAAAAAACCCTAAATTCAATTCTCTTAAATCGTTCCATGTTTGCCCGATCTTTGTTAGGGGTTTCGTTATGCGGCTGAAAACAATCAAAACCATATAATTATTAACTCTAATGGTTCCGGGTTGACGGAGAACGAGACCTCGCCGGAAAACGAACTTGAGATATTATTACAAGAGGTTGAGAGTGTTTGAGATGAAAAGGATGATTGGGGACAAGTTTAGCTGATACATGGCCTCCTATTTATACTAGTAATTGAAGACTTATCGTTTAACTCGAGTTATTGTGATTTTGGTTCATATTCCGACAAACGGGAGATTAAAACGAGTTAATTGGTTGTTTAATGGGGAAATTAATCCAATAATAATGTTTAACATTAATGGCGAAGTTGTTTGGTGCAAAATAACGGATTAAACGAGGTGTTTATACGTGTATTGAAGATCGCCGGCGTCGTTATCCGGCCGCCGGACTTTCCGCCAGAAAAACGTGAGGAAAAAAAGAAGGATGGAGCTGCTGTTACTTTTGTATTATTATTATTATTATTATTATTATTATTATTATTATTATTATTTTTATTTTTATTATATATTTTGATTTATATACACTTTAACCCTTGATCTTTTAAGTTATATTTAAATAGAAGTTAAAATATAATTTACAAAATGAACCTCGGACTTTAGAATGTTATATATACTTAATAAACGTTATATACTTTGGTTTATTTTCATATTATACTCGTATAGTTCGGGGCTCGCTTAAGTATGCATGTTTGAACTTGGAGTTTTGTTAATGAACAATACGAATTAGATAAACAACGAATAATGACTATAACACGTCGTAAATATTATTAAGTAAATAAACAATACTTATACATAAAATAAAAGAATTATACGAATACATCGAAACGTTAAAATGAATCGGTTGACGAACGTATAAATATATACAACGAACTTGATTTAATTTAATACATATAAAAACCGAAAATTTAAAATGGGTCGGGTTTGAAAAGTAAAGAATGTTACAATAGTTACTCCTTCTTTAGTTGTGCACGACTAACTGTATAACAAATACACACATCAATTAACTATTACTATCCATATCGCGTTTCTAGTCTATTTACAACCCTCAACGAACGGGGGTCCGGGGGCAGAGCCCCTGGCAGCGGGGTCTAGGGGCGGAAGCCTCTAGCAGGGTCCAAGGGGCAGAGCCCCTGGATGGGGTCGAGCTGCCAGGTCAGCTTGGAAAAATTTTATTTCTATTAATTAAGACATTTCCCATTAAGATTTTAAATTATTATTTTATTCACCATCACATTTTCCATAACGAATTAAGCCTAATTCGTTATCACATCACAGTCTAATTCGTTATCTAGCACCTGATCTAATTCGTTATCTTTCCTTACCTGATTCGTTATACTAGTTCGTCATCTTTCTTAACGAATTGGACCTTTATGACGAACTGGTCCCTTAACGAACTGAACCCTTAACGAACTGGGGGTTCATTTGTCAGTTCTCCCTTAACGAACTGCTTAATGAATTGGATCTTCTTCGTTACTTATCCTTAACGAATGACTTAAAGAACTGCTTCTAGTTCGTTACTTCTTCTTAACAAAATGGATTAACGAATTGCCTTCTAGTTCGTTAAGTCACCGCTAACGAGCTAGGGTTAGGTCAGAATGCCAGAGAACATTCTCTGACATCCTTACCTCGTACACCCAACTCCGGCGCTGCCTTCGCCGAAAAACCGGGATATCGCCGGAAAAACGATATCTCAGCCGTTTCACCACCGTTTTCATCATTTTTCGTCCCGTTCGATTCAGATCTGAGCTAGGGTGACCCCCAAGCTCTTCTTAGGTTCGGTTTATACCTGATTCCACCCGGATCTCGTGAATCTAATGGTTTAACAGCGTCGGCTCGTCGTTTCATGACTAAATCTAACGGGTTTGAGTATAAACAACATCATACTATCATTACCTCGGGTCGGAAATCAAATCTTCTTCTATTACTGCTAGAGAGAGAAGGTAGCATGAGAGAGAGCTAAGTGTGTGTTTTGGTGGTGTATGGAATATGAGAAATTAAGGATTAAATGGTGATTTAAGGTTTATATAATTATGGATCATGGGCTTAGGCCCATGGTCCTTACCTCTTTCCTTCATAACCCAAGTCCATAACCCATATTCATTACCCAACATTAGCCCGACCCATACCAACTCCTACTCTATTTAATTATTTCTCGTTAACCCGAGTAAACTTTCCCTCTAATATTAAGTAATATAATTAATATTATTTTGGAAATTTTGGGATGTTACAGATATGTATTGACGATTCCGAGATGTTTGGATGTGATTTCATGGATCGATTCGTGAAAAACGGAATTCGCTTACGTATTTGTACGATAAGCATTAGTGTATTGGATCTTTTCACTATATATATATATATATATACTAGCTTTTATCCCCCGTATTACAGGGGTTTTACATTATTCGTTTATAATATTTATATATTTTTTGGATTTTATTATTATTAATTGTACATAAGTTAATAATATACTTTAGTTGATTATGAAAGGGTTTCACAAATAAATGAGATGCAATAACCTGATTTAAAAGCTATTTGGGTTTAATGATACCTGTGACCCGTTTATTTTTTTTACTATAAAATTGTTTTTTAATTATTAAATATATATTAATTTTTAGTATATCCCTACTTTATAGGATTCTCATATCAAATATTTGTTGATATTATTTTATAATTTAATGAGATATTATAACCCGTTTAAGAAATATCTTAGTCGTATTACAAGGTTATTTTACATTATTCGTTTAAAATATTTTTATTTGTTTTTTGATTATTTAGATTTTATTTGTTGTAACAAAGTTAATAATGTAATTAGGATTTGATGATGAATGTGACATTCCCCATTTTCGGGTCAATTTGTATTTGTTTTTATTATAGAAACCGACCGTTTTGTATCCTGAACCTTTCAGTAATATATTAATGATGAATTTTATGTTACATATTTGTTTTATGGTTGTCGGATCTCAAAAATATCTTTAACAACCCTTAAAATGCCCATAAAATGCTCAAAACGAACTTCAGGTACCAAAACTGCCAAAGTTGAAAATCAGATTTTTCCCTTCGCGACCTTAGCGCCGCTCTAAGGTCAAGGGCAGAGACCTTAGCTCCACGCTAAGGGGGCCCTGCAGTCAGAAGTTCGTTTTTTGTTGTTTTGTTGCATTGTTTGACTTGTTTAACCAATTAAAACACATGCAAGCTTGGAAATAAACCATAGAAATAAACCTTAACCTTTACCCTATATAAACAAGCTTATCTTCTTCATTTCAACCTTGTTCATTCACTTCTTTCTCTCCCAAACAAAGAACACAACTTCATCTCTTCAAGGTTTCTTAATAATCAAACAAGAACCATTTTTTAATTTTTGTTTTGTTACTTAGTAATTGAAGCTTGTGGTACAACATATATATATATATAATATGCACCCCTTGTTTCCTACGGCTTTCATCTTCTCCGGCTATGGTCGGTTGAGGTGATACGCTACAAGGCAAGGCTACATGGATGACTCATTATAGTCCTTGATTATACTATATTTCCTTTAATGCTTACAAGTCTTGTTTAAATTATAAGTATTTTAGTTTCTAATTCATGTTTAATGAGTTCCATGGTATTACGTATGTGGTCACTAGCCTCGGTTTTATCCCGAGTTGAGAACCGAACCAAAACCGAACTCTTGTTTACTAGTTTTGTTTTAAATAGTCAAATAAACATGATGTAAGATTTGGATATTATAACTTCTAAAATCGTTTTTATAGTTCTATGGTATTTAGGTATGTGGAAACCATCCTCGGTATCATTCCGAGTCAAGGACCGAACCAAAACCGAACTAAACCGAGTTCACTCGCTTAAGACACGCAAATGTGTTTTGGGCCACCGAAACTCATCTTTTTCTTCAAGATTATATTTTAAACTAATTTTAAATTATTTTCTCAACATACTTGGCATGTCGGATTCAACTTGATCTTATAACAAGTTCGGA
Source organism: Bidens hawaiensis (assembly GCF_021521415.1). NCBI lineage: Eukaryota > Viridiplantae > Streptophyta > Magnoliopsida > Asterales > Asteraceae > Bidens > Bidens hawaiensis. The sequence continues at coordinate 99,978 of NW_027494316.1, forward strand.
CCGATAAAACCAAATACTCGCTTAACGGACGTTAAGGTTCTTTACAACAGAATTATATACATGGTTAAGTCTTTTTGATTTTTATTGAGTTATCTCATAACATTTATCACATTGGAAAGTTGACTTTGAGTTGGTTAATTATCAAGACTCGAACCGACAAATCCGAACACTCATTTAAAACCTCGTTTTGGTATTTATATAACAAAGGGTCTTGCAATAGTTCATTATAACCCATATAATTACTTAAGATAGGTTGAGTAATATTAATGAATAGAATACCAAGACCCGGTTTCGGGTAAACTTATTTTTCAAGAAACATTTCTTTAATTTCTCAAATATTTACATTTTAAACCATAAAATTTATTTATTTACTTTACTTGTCATATATTTTACTTTAAACCCTTCCAAGTGTGACATTCGTCACAAAACGAGGTATACCCTATTCATTACGTAGCGAGTAAACGATAAATCGGTTAATTCGTAGCGATTAAACGAGTAACCGACTGATACTGACTAAGACCCGTATATATATATACCGAGGGGTCACATATGAGTTATATATATGTTAAAGATGCTAACATATTGATATACAGGCCTCAGTATGTTTAAAATCATTTAAACGGAAAAGATTTCGTTTATTGATACGATATGAGTTTAAACGCAATCGTTAACATCAAAACGAGCATTGTAGCATCCGTTAAGCCGAAAAAGATTTATAAAACACTTATATGACATGTTCTAAGCAATCCGTGAAAATATTTTGGATTTTTACAATCAGTCAGCACGTTTTTCTTTTTTACAAAAATAGACTGAAAAACACTCGTTTTCGCGCTATTTTTCGCACTCGAACTAGTTTTCTTGCGAAAAACCGAACCTGAATTAAATTTTAGACTGATATTTACGAGTGGTACGGAAAACAAGGCTTTATTGGGCCAAGAGGAGGCCCAATGCCACCCCCCCATTTATTCCGGCCGCAAAAAGGGGTTGAAACCTTTTGTTTTGTTTTGGCTTATTACATAAGTCTTACCTAGATATTTATGCTTTGATTGATGTTACATGATATGTAGATACACTGATATTGCAACCCAAGACCCGGAGAGTGGTTTAATCCATCGAAAATCGCTGAAAACCGACAAGGTATTACCAGTTAACTCGTTTAGGGGCTGCTTGTGATTCGATTGTGACGTGCTTGTTTTTAGGTTATGAAACTTATCAGGGCCATTAGGGATCACATAATTGAGTCCCTGTTAAAATTTGGTAATTTTTCAATAAACTGAGAATATTTGGCGAATTTATTACCGTTTATTGGCGTTTATTCGGGAAAAATAGGTAAACTTCATGAAAATTTATGAAACATGGTTTGGAACCCATAAAAGTTAAGTTAAGATCACTTGAAAAATCTGAGAACATTTGAAGATGTCTAAGTATTTTTTGTGCAATTGTGTTTTAATCAAGTTTTAGTAGCCGAAAAACGCGCAAAAAGGCATTTTGGCCAAAGTGTTAGATTCTGGAGATTTTTCAGGGGCTATTTGATGATATTGAGACCGCTTGAAAAAATTATTGGATTTTTCGGATATAGTTAGGTATAAACGGGCTATTTGTTACTTAACACATTAAATTGATTTTTATAAATATATAATTAATCATAAAATTTCTGAAAATATTTTTATAAAATTTTTCATATTTTATTTTATTTTTACAAAAATTTCCATAATTTATATATAAGTACATAATTAGTTATGATTAATTAAATATTTAAACTATAATTGTTTTAACGAAACCGGCAGTTTTGTGTTTAACTGATTGACTGGTATGTCAAAATATCAAAAGTGGTCAAATATCATATTTTTTGATGAATTTGATAAAAACGAACTTCCTACGAGAATTCCGGACAATTCGGGTGGATTGTACGCGTATTGTATAATCAAACCCGTGTAAAAACGGATGCGAACCCTGCGATCAATCCAGATACTGAAATTTCAAAATTCTTTCATAAATAAAATCGTTTATTCAATCAATATGTTTATTTAAGTTTTTGTGATCTTACCTGATCCCGAAAAACATAAACGATTAAAATGGCTAGGCTCAGAAAACGGTGAAACTGAGCCAAGTCTGATTTTGAACATTTCATTGTATACAACGTCACAATCTAAGACTATGGTCATGTTCTGGGCCTAATAGCTATACCCAGACTAGTTATATAGCCCGATTTACCTTTAACACTGTACTAGTATTAACAGTACGATATCGGTTATAGGAGTCAAGCTATAATCGAGGAACATTACTTACTGATACATATTACCAGCTTGAACTACGATAAGGTGAGTTTCACGACCCCACTTTCTAAACTGTTTTACGAACTTTTGGGGTGGAAAGCATGTACTTATATACTTGAAAACTCGTGATGATGTGAATTATCTAAGTACCAACACTTGAAAGTCCCCACAAACACAAGTGATTAACTTCGTGCCAGTGACGTGTGGATAGTACTATCGGTTTGACAAACCCAACTGAAGGCGCCGGTGGGGTATGCCAGATATACTTGTTAACACAGTTGCACATTGTCATATATATTTATTACATTCTGCTATGTGGTGTTAGACATAGTACATACTTGGGGCAAAGTGGTTATTAAATGCCAACGGGAGTACATGGGCAAGGGTGGCCATGCGTGCGAGCTGTCTTGGTTTCACTTGTGGCTTAGTATAAAAACATCATGCACATATATACATAAATACATACGTACTGTGAACTTTACGAACTCGTATACTGATTTTGGTCGTACTCGTGAAACTTGAAACTCACCAACTTGACGTAGTTGACCCGTTTTAACATGCTTTTCAGGTAAACCGAAGTTGGAATGAATTGCTTACGTGCTTGGTGTTAAAAGTGAAGTTGAATAGCTGTGAATATTTGCAAATACATAGTATTAAATAAGAAACTCGTGAACCGGTTATGTGATTTTCATGTTGTTTGTAAACATAGTACCAACCCATGTAATATGATGTAAATTAGTTTGTTGAATTTCTTTATAAACAATGTGGTTGATACCAGAATTATCTATTACATTCCCGTATTACGCTTCCGCAATTACCTAGTCGGGATGTGACAGAAGTTGGTATCAGAGCCATTGGTTATAAAGAATTAGGATGTCCCTTAAGATACCCTAAGATAACCTTTGGCTCGATTAGTTCTGGGAATAAAATAATATTAAATAATATATACCGATGATTCTCAGGATGAACTCGAATGGGCAAGTGGGTTATTATGGTCCGAAACGTAATAACAGACTTGCTTGTACGTGAGAATTCGAGAAAAAGTCGTTGAACAACCTAATAGGTAAAATCAACAACATATGTGTATAAAATATAATATTAAATAATTATGTATGCATATAAATGAGTATCTATGCTTATGTGTATAAATACCTGCATGTATTTTATTATGATTAATATAATCGAAGGATATTATTCTTATTACTAACCTTTGTGCAGAATATGTCGAGGTCTACCGATCGGTTATCTATTGCGGTACCAACATTATCTGAAGAGGAAGAGGACCTAGAGGAAGAAAATGGGGAGGAACCAGAGGAGGAGATGAACGAGAGTTTAGGAGACGGGGTGGTCCCCCACGAGGTACCCACAGATCAACCCAACTTATCGGGTTATCGTTGTGACACCTATCTCCCTAGGGAATCCGCTAGGAATGCTATAGGAAAGGGAGCCACTAGTGCCTACCGGACCCCAGTGAGAGCCCCTAGATCCCCTACTCCACCTGTACAACATACACCAGTACCCCCACCCACTATTAGAAACCGTCAGATTTCCCGTATGAGCGTGTGCCCACCTGAGCACACCTCTCCCCCACCTCGATCTACATACCATAGGGGGGAAACATCACGTGTCCAGGTCACTGAAATACCTATGCCCACCTGGGGTTTACCCGCCCCGGTACCAGAGCCACCTCTTCTGTCTGATTCAGCATGGTTGGGTTTAGTGACTGATCAGATCTTAGAACAATCACATTCGATAAATAACCTTAACTAGCTTAGGCGTGATATGCAAGATCATATGTGGTATATGCAGGCAGAAATAAGGAATGTCCTGAGGTCAAATGCTCACAGCCATGGGCATCAGGATCGGACAATGATACTGTTGGGAGTATGTATGGCGGTTAATACAACCCTAGTGGCTGCTGTTGTGTGGTTGTTATACTATGTTACTAGGAATGGGTAGGACATGGTAGTATAGTTTCATGTATATAGTCTTTTGATATCACATGCAGCATTTTGTAGCAGCATGTTTAGCTGACTTGGGAGTTGTTTACAGTTTTGTACTATTACAAGCACTGGCCCTTATCGGGTTAAGTCTATATGTCACTTAGTGACTAATTTTGATACGCATATACAAGCGCTGGCCTATACAAGGTTAAGCCAATGCGCTAATTTTGGATGCATATGTACAGTATTGATTATGATTAATACAAATGTGTTTTCTTTGGCATAGTTGTGTGTTTGTGAATTGTAATATCGTAATGTTGTGCTGGTTATAGTGGAACGATATTAATTATTATATATTTGATTATTCTATAGAATGGCCCCGAAGAAAGCAGACCATTTATCTGAGGCGGAAGTGGCCGAAATGATTGCTCGCCAACTACAAGCAGTGATACCGACTATTGTCGCACAAGTCACTGCAGGCATACGTGCCAACAATACTGTTAATCAACCTACGAGCACCACTACAGCCACTGTTAATATGCCTCCGCCAGATACTAATACAGCCCTGGGTGTTACTACCCCGCTGACTACTGATAATGTTATAAACGACAATAATACTCGCACGACTGTTAATGTCGATGGAAACCCTGAACCCGTTTTGAACACCAATAATGTCACGAATTCAAACCCTGTACCGGTTATCAACACAATTGCTAATGATAATGCTCGACCCAATACTGGTAACAAGCGTAATAAACGAGAACCCCCGTGTCAGGAATATGTGTATAAACAATTTAAATCATGTAACCCAACTGAATTCAGAGGTATTGAGGGATCTAACGGATTGATGAAATGGATTGAAAAGACTAAGTCCGTAATCAATATCAGTGAATGTCCACCGGATCGAATAGTCAAATTTGCCACTACTATTTTTCTGGATCATGCCTTGATGTGGTGGAACACAATGGTACAGTTAAGGGGACAAGATGCTATAAACCGTATGTCATGGACCGAACTTAAAACCCTCGTATTAGAACATTTTTGCCCAAGAAATGAGATCCAGAAATTAGAATACGAACTTTGGAATTTGGAAATGAGAGGCGCTGATCAATTAAGTTACACAAATCGTTTCAATGAATTGATTCGTTTAATACCATGGTCAATTATTACGGAATCCAAGCGTATTGAGCGCTACATTTGGGGACTGACCCCAGCCGTGAGATATATAGTCAATTCCATAGCCAACCCAACTTTAGAAAGTGCTGTGTCACAAGCTAGCGTCGTTACTTTTGATCTTACAAGAAACGGTATATTAAGAGTACCAGGTGAATCGTCCGTTGTGAAACGAACTGACTATACCTCTAGGACACAAGCGAAATCTCAGAATAAACTAATCTGCCCTACAACTCCGAACTATGCTATGACCAATTCCGACATGAAACAAGATACATATAAAGGGTCATTGCCGAAGTGTGGAAAGTGTAATTTGCATCATACTGGAGAATGTCGAACGACCATATGTCAAAGAGGAGGAAATATTGGGCATTGTGCTCCAAGTGGTAGAACTATAATGAATACTTCAAACCGACAGTTTCAAACAACCCAACCTCGTCGTTCAGAAACATCTAGTCCCCAACCAATTCGACAACAATCTAATCAGCAAACTCCATCTACAATGAACCCCTATACATGTTATAAATGCGATAGTAGTAAACACTTTAGGAGACACTGCCCCAAATTGAATCCCGATGTAGTAAAAGGACAAAACCAAGGGCAAACATCAACTTCCAATCCAGCTAGGGGACGTGCCTTCGTAAATGGATCGGACAAAGGGCGACAAGACCCACATGTAGTAACAGGTACATGCTTAGTTTCTAATCATTGAGCTTCAGTCTTAATTGTTACGGACGCCGATAAAAGTTTTGTAGCTACTAACTTCTTATCATTGAGGAAAATTTCGGTTACTGAATTAACAAATCCTTATACTATAGAACTCCCTAACAATAAGTCTATGATTGTTAACCAAATAGTTCTTAACTTCCCTTTTATCCTAAACAACACATCCTTCCTTATCGACGTATTCCCAGTAGAATTAGGAAGTTTCGATGTTAGTAGAATTAGGAAGTTTCGATGTTATAGTCGGTATGGACTGGCTATCTAAGTTTAAAGCAGAAATTGTTTGTTAGGATAAGATTGTTAGGATACCTCTTTCTAATGATGAGGCAATGATTGTTCAAGGTGAGAAATATGGTACCGTATTACCTCTCGTATCCCAACTTAAGGCACTAAAGTATTTGCGCCAAGGTTGTACATTATACTTAGCGAGCGTAACAGTTAAGGAACCCGATGAAAAGCGAATAGAAGACATCCCAGTGGTACACGAGTATTCAGATGTATTTCCTGATGAGTTGCTTGGTTTACCACCGACCCGACAAGTTCAATTACGTATTTATCAGATACCTGAAGCAGCCCCCATTGCTAAGGCACCTTATCGACTAGCACCCTCTGAAATGCAAGAACAGTCCAACCAATTGCAAGAGTTATTAGAAATGGGCTTTATCCGACTTAGTTATTCTTCGTGGGGAGCACCAGTGTTATTTGAGAAAAAGAAGGATGGAAGTTTTCGGATGTGTATTGATTATCGGGAATTGAATAAAGTGACTATAAAGAATAGATACCCCTTACCTAGAATTGATGACTTGTTTGATCAGCTTTAGGGTGCGAAATATTTTTCGAAAATTGATCTCAGATCTGGTTATCATCAAGTAAGAATTCAGGAAGAAGATGTACCAAAAACAGCTTTCCGAACTCGGTATGGTCACTATGAATTTTGGTTATGCCGTTTGGGTTGACAAATGCACCTGGAGTGTTTCGAGTTTGCAAACCCTACCTTGAAAAATTCGTGATAGTGTTTATCGATGACATTTTGATATATTCAAAAAGTAAATAAGAACACGAACAACATCTGCGGGTAATCTTGGAGTTATTGAGGCAAGAAAAGTTATACGCAAAGTTGTCCAAATGTGAATTCTGGTTACGAGAAGTCCAATTTTTAGAACACATTGTGAATCAACAAGGAATTCAAGTAGACCGATGAAGTATTTTATTACAAAAAACCGGGTCTGAATTCCTACAATTCATAATCTTCGTGAACTGATTCTTGATGAAGTACACAAATCCAAGTATTATATTCACCCAGGTACTGATAGATATATAAAAATGATAAGGAAATTTACCGGTGGCCTGGTATAAAGAAGGATATAGCCTTGTATGTAAGTAAATGCACGAATTGCGCATCAGTTAAGACCGAATACCAAAGGCCTTCGAGGATGTTGCAACAATCCAAAATCCCATAATGGAAATGGAAATAAATTACCGTGGACTTCGTAACACACCTTCACAAAACCTCCCGAAGACACAATGCCATTTGGGTAATTGTAGATCGATTAACCAAATCCGCACACTTATTCCAATCCGTAACACTTACTCTACCGAGAAACTTGCCCAAATCTACATTGTTGAAATTATATCTCGACACAGAGTACCTGTTTCGATTATTTCAGATCGAGACAGTCATTTTACTTCACATTTCTGGCAAGCAGTTCAAGAAGCTTTGGGAACCCGAATAGATCTGAGTACCGCTTACCATCCCCAAACTGATGGCCAATCCGAACGAACCATCCAAACCTTAGAAGATTTACTTCGTTCTTGTGTACTAGATTTCAAAGGGAATTGGGATCAACACCTCCCACTCATTTAATTCTCGTACAATAACAGTTATCACGATAGTATACAAGCAGCGCCTTATGAAGCATTATACGGGCGAAAATGTAGATCACCACTTTGTTGGACAGAAGTGGGTGAAACTCAAATTACAAGGTCTAATTTAATTCAAGAAACGACTGATAAGATTCATAAGATTAAACGAAAACTGAAAGCCGCCCGTGACCGACAGAAAAGCTATGCCGATGTTCGTAGAAAACCATTACCTTTTGAAATAGGCGATAAGGTGTTTTTGAAAGTATCGCCGTGGAAAGGTGTTATAAGGTTTGGAAAGACCGGTAAGTTATCCTCGAGATACATTGGACCTTTTGAGATTATTGCAAAAATTGGTCCCGTAGCCTACCGATTAAAACTACCCTTAGAACTGAGCACTATTCACGATGTGTTCCATATATCGAATCTGAAAAAGTGTTTGACTGATGAAACGGCAATAGTACCACTGGAAGATGTTCAGATCAATGAAAAGCTCAACTTCGTAGAGGAACCGGTAGAAATTGTGGATGGAAAAATTAAACAGTTATGACACAATAAAATTTCATTGGTAAAAGTTCGGTGGAATTCAAAACAAGGACCCGAATTTACTTGGGAACGAAAGGATGAATTCCGAAAGAAATAACCATACCTATTCCCTAAAAAGAAAACCGTAGACACATCAAATTTCGGGGACGAAATTTCTTAACAGGGGGAGAATGTGACATTCGTGACAAAACGAGGTATAACCTATTCATTACGTAGCAAGTAAACGATATTCGGTTAATTCGTAGCGATTAAACGAGTAACCGACTGATACTGACTAAGACCCGTATATATATATATACCGAGGGGTCACATATGAGTTATATATATGTTATAGAGGCTAACATATTGATATACAGGCCTCATTACGTTTAAAACCATTTAAACGAAAAAAGGTTTCGTTTATTGATACGCTATGAGTTTAAACGCAATCGTTAACATCAAAACGAGCATTGTAGCATCCGTTAAGCCGAAAAAGATTTATAAAACACTTATATGACATGTCTAAGCAATCCGTGAAAATATTTTTGATTTTTACAATGAGTCAGTACGTTATTCTTATTTTACAAAAATAGGCTGAAAAACACTGGTTTTCGCACTCGAACTAGTTTTCTTGCGAAAAACCGAACCCGAATTAAATTTTGGACCGAGATTTACGAGTGGCACGGAAACCAAGGCTTTATTGGGCCAAGAGGAGGCCCAATTCCCCCCCCCCTTTATTCCGGCCGCAAAAAGGGGTTGAAACCTTTTGTTTTGTTTTAGCTTATTACATAAGTCTTACCTTGATATTTTGCACAAAAATCCTCAAACCAACTCCCTAACACCTGCGTTCTTCACCTATTGACCAAAACCCTAGAGGTAAACTCCTAATTTCTTGATTTTCATACTTGATTTTACAATGTTTAAACATGGAAAATTAGGGTTTGATTAGTTTTAAACATGTTTAACCATTCAAAAACCATAAAAACCAAGTAAAATCATTTTTGATGTTAAACATGTCTACAAAGCAGAAACATATTGATTTTTGGTCAAAAACGCGGATTAGAACATGAATACGACGTTTTTACGGTTTGGAAGTTCGGTTTGAAACCAAAACCGAAACCCTAGTTAACAAGATTGTTCAATGGATGATTTATGCTTTGATTGATGTTACATGATATGTAGATACACTGATATTGCAACCCAAGACCCGGAGAGTCGTTTAATCCATCGAAAATCGCTGAAAACCGACAAGGTATTACCGGTTAACTCGTTTAGGGGCTGCTTGTGATTCGATTGTGACGTGCTTGTTTTTAGGTTATGAAACTTTTCAGGGCCATTAGGGATCACATAATTGAGTCCCTGTTAAAATTTGGTAATTTTTCAATAAACTGAGAATATTTGGCGAATTTATTACCGTTTATTGGCGTTTATTCGGGAAAAATAGGTAAACTTCATTAAAATTTATGAAATTTGGTTTGGAACCCATAAAATTTAAGTTAAGATCACTTGAAAAATCTGAGAACATTTAGATATGTCCAAGTATTTTTTGTGCATATGTGTTTTAATCGAGTTTTAATAGCCGAAAAACGCGCAAAAAGGCATTTTGGCCAAAGAGTTAGATTCTAAAGATTTTTCAGGGGCTATGTGATGATATTGAGACCACTTGAAAAAATTATTGGATTTTTCGGATATAGTTAGTTATAAACGGGCTATTTATTACTTAATTATAACACATTAAATTTATTTTTATAAATAGATAATTAATCATAAAATTTATGAAAATATTTTTATAAAATTCTCCATATTTTAGTTTATTTTTACAAAAATTTCCATAGTTTATATATAAGTACATAATTAGTTATGATTAATTAAATATTTAAACTATAATTGTTTTAACGAAACCGACAGTTTTGTGTTTGACGGACTGACTGGTATGTCAAAATATCAAAAGTGGTCAAATATCGTATTTTTGGATGAATTTGATAAAAACGAACTTCCTACGAGAATTCCGGACAATTCGGGTGGATTGTACGCGTATTGTATAATCAAACCCGTGTAAAAACGGATGCGAACCCTGCGATCAATCCAGATACCGAAATTTCAAAATTCTTTCATAAATCAAATCGTTTATTCAATTAATATGTTTACTTAAGTTTGTGTGATCTTACCTGATCCCGAAACGCATAAACGATCAACTTGGCTAGGCTCGGAAAACGGTGAAACTGAGCCAAGTCTGATTTTGAATATTTCATAGTATACAACGTCACAATCTAAGACTATGGTCATGTTCTGGGCCTAAAAGCTATACCCAGACTAGTTATATAGCCCGATTTAGCTTAAACACTGTACTAGTATTAACAGTACGATACCGGTTATAGGAGTCAAGCTATAATCGAGGAACATTACTTACGGATATATATTACCAGCTTGAACTACGATAAGGTGAGTTTCACGACCCCCTTTTCAAAACTGTTTTACGAACTTTTGGGGTGGAAAGAATGTACTTATATACTTGAAAACTTGTGATGATGTGAATGAATTTCTTACGTGCTTGGTGTTAAAAGTGAAGTTGAATAGCTGTGAATAGACGCAAATACATAGTATTGAATAAGAAGCTCGTGAACCGGTTATGTGATTTTCATCTTGTTTGTAAACATAGTACCAACCCATGTAATATGATGTAAATTAGTTTGTTGAATTTCTTTATAAACAATGTGGTTGATACCAGAATTATCTGTTACATTCCCGTATTACGCTTCCGCAATTACCTAGTCGGGGTGTGACACCAAGACTACCTAACTCAAGATCTGTTTAATCTAGCTCTTGCTTGTTAAACCGATCTCCGATTATTCACGAATCCATCTTTCAAGTTACTTAGTTAACACGGGTACTTTTTCATCCCCCATTTTCCATCTTACGTTTTGGGTGTGACATTGCATACTTATTCAAACTCAAATGATTTATACTTGTGTCTCAAACCACAAACTATTTAGTATATGTTACTTAAATACATGCTCGATTTGGTGTTATATGTTTTACATGATTACATGTTATATGTTTATTGCTTTAGGCGGGTTGGCCTCTATGAAACTATTAAGTATGATCATACGCACCCCTAACTACTTTAGCCTCGTGCTAGTAGCATAGGGCAACTATTATCCGAGTATATTTTGTTGTTACCATATAGAAAAGTGTCTCAAACTATTTACTATTTGTATATCTAAATTGTTGCTATTATTTATTGTTCCATATACGAGTTGTGGATTTCATCTTTTATATACTTGTTGTTCAAAATTATGAAAATTGCTCACCAACATTCGCGTTGACAAATTTTATTTTATGCAAATGTTACAGGTTTATTACTTGGTTGATTTGGAGTCTTGAAGAACTGTTATCTTGTGACCGTTTAGGTTATTATATATAAATGAACAATTTATTTGTTTGACTATTTATTTGGTTATTTGTATGAACAAGTTTGTGTTATTTGGTTGATGTAATGAAATGAATGAGTTGTTTAAATATTGTCACTTTTATAGTGTCTTGTGTTCATGGGCAATCCGTTGCATCCTGGCACGTTCCGCCGCCTTTGGTCGGGGTGTGATAATGAAAGGGTTTCACAAATAAATGCGTTGTTATTACCCGTTTAAAAAATTATCTAGTTTTGGTGAGACCTATAACCTGCTTATTTTTTTTACTATAAAATTGTTTCTTAGTTATATGTATTTTTTTAATAGGATATTAATTTTTTTAGTAACTTCGTTTTTATAGGAATTTTCATATATAAAATTATTTGGGGAAATTAATTTTTAATTTAATTAGATATTATTAAACCAAGTTAAGGTTATCTGGGTTTGGTTAAACCCATACTCGTGAATTCAGATCGAATGCATGAGAAGCCTCCATTTACAAATAATGCAATCTAGTGGCCTGAGAGAATGTTGGAAGCAACAAGAAGAGAGCTTTTAAATTTTTTTTTTATATATCCCAACATGAGACGCTGTAATATTTATGAGGGACTTCACACCGGGTGATTTCAATACTTCGGTTTCCGGCGACTTCAATTCACTCCGACGACTTAATTCATTGCAATTAATCACCTTCAACCGTTACAATCCATCCTTCATTGAATGATTTGAAATCGAGGAATATGTCTCACTACCTTTGAAATCGTGTTTAAATTCAGCCTATAACCCTAGCTCTTCCATACAGGTGATTTCAGGTTGGGTTTTCATAACTGTTGGATGTTTATCTTCAATCTGTTTCTTCTATTGTCTGCTTTTGTGTGTGATTTAAGTTCTTAATTAGGGTTTTTTATTGACAATTATTCAGTTTTATATTTGTTCCAAAAATTTCTTTTAAGCCAATAATTGATTGTCGTTGATAGGGATATTGTTGTTCTCAAAGGGTTAGCCAAGTAAGCAACTGAAATCTGAAATCATAATGCTGTAACTGCTTAAAGTTTTAATGCTATATGTTGCATTGTCTGTTCTTGATAAGAACCTTTTATGAGCACTCAACTTGCATCATACTCCAGGAATATGATTTGTGATTGATGACATTTAGAGCATATATGCATTTAGTGTAGCTATGTAGGTGCTATATATTATGATTATTTGGATTAAGGAGGTGTTTATGATGGATTTATAAAATAACTTATCTACGTACTGCAATTGTTTACAAGGGAAAATTGTAAACATGGCAAATGGTTTAACAGGGCAAATTGTTTTTTGGCGGTTTGGTTTGAATAACGGAAAGACCATGATGTGTAATTTGTTTATTTTGTTGAAAGCGAGTTCTTGGATGAACAGTAGAATTATAAATTTCACTTTGTAAGTTTTGATGTAAATATGGATCATTACATTATGAGATTTTAAACACACTTCACTTCATTTATACTTTGTAAATTTTTTATTTTTGAACGACACTTTCTTGCTAATTACATTATGAGATTTTAAACAGGTTAAATTGACATGAAGGGTGCTGAAAGAAATATGGAGTTGCATAGTTGAACACAATGGTGAATCTGGATTGCAATGGGTGTGCTTAGTGTAACCACGCATGTGTATTATATATTGTATACAAACCGCTTTCTATTCAAGATGGTAATCATAATTTGATCTTAATTTTGTTCTCTTATGCTGATTCGAATATGTGCAGCGCCTCATTTACGGGAAACTCCACTAGCTATGCTAACAATACCAATTAGAACCGGCTGTTAAAACTCTTGGTACATTCCTCATTTTATCTGCAACTTGATAATGTTTATTCAACTGCATTATTGTTTAATATTTGCTTGATTTTAGGTTGTAACAGGTGGAAAGTTGGTTTTGAGGTTCACACCATGCCGAATAGTTTGGTTGAAGTTCATATTAAAAACTGATTGTGTAAATCCAGATCAGACTGCACCGTAAGAATTAAATAAATTTTTTAAGTATTTTTAAATATTTTTTACCAGTCAATAAATGGAATAGAATATTGAGTGAGTAGTTTTTTTTAAGGCTATTTACCATTTTCTTAACTTTTCCTTTACTTAAGCTTTTTTTAATGGAACAAGGTAGGGACGAGATCGGTATCGGTACCGAAAATCCCGAAAACAGCAAATTCTTGGTGCATGTACTAGTACCAAAATATCCGATTTAGTTTTAGTTCGGTACTGGGACAGTACCGGTATTGAACGCAAAATTCGGGAAATACCGATACCGTACCGATACCGAAACTCAAAATTTCGGTACCGATGGTACCAAATTAGTACCGGTACCGAATTTGCTCATCTCTACAAGGTATTGTTGCATAGAACAAATGTTTTTTTTTTACTTTCTTTTTTATTTTTCACTTTTTTCCCGATTTCATTTCCTGCTTTTGAGAATGCTAATTACAAGATTTGGTTTTTACTTTCATTAAGTAGTTTTAACAAAACCACATTAGCGGGTCAGACCGACTTGTTTGTATTTGTCCGTACTAGAAAGTAGCCAATTTTCAACTTGAATATTTTTTTGGCAAAAAAAGAGAAAAAATTTGGTGGGTCAGACCGACCTGTTAACACCCATACTAGAAACTAACCCGTTTTCAAATATGAATCTATTTTGATAATGAAAAAGGATTGACAGGTCAAACAAAGTAACCCCTTTCTATTAAAGAATTGGTTAATGGATTAATCCAACCGTTGCTTATTAAAAGAAGATATAATATGACAAATGCAGGAGAGGTGGGAATATGATATAACAAAAGTTCTTGAAGGCATTTGTCTTATGGAAAAGGATTCCCAGAACAGGATCCGCTGGAAGTAAGTTTGTACTAATTGCATGATATAACAAATGTTCTTTCGATTACGTTATTTTGTGTTCTAATTATCGTTTTAGCAATATGTGTTATTGGGACTTGTTCGTGCTTTCATCTTTTATTTTTATGACAAGAACGAGGACAATATGGAACTAAGTTGAATTATAGACATTTACAGTTGCAGTTGACATTGAAATATGATTTTTTATATATGAAATATGACTTTTTATATATAGTAATAGGTCATAAAAGTGAACGATTGACTTTGATTTTGGGATTGACATTTTGTAGTAAGAAGATGAAGATAAGGATATGGTGATGCTTGCAACACATGATCTTGTTGGCAGCTGTGGAGCATAACAATATCAGATGGTTGGAAGGTATGAAGTGAAATTACTATATTCAATTATTTGCCCATCATCTTTGGTTTGGTTTCATGGTGAATATACACAGAGGTTAAAGTTGCAGTTGGATTACTCTAGGAAGGCTAGAAACTGTAAAGAGCATGTTCATGTGGATGCCGGCACTTTGGCTAAGAGTTTGGTTGTAGTCAGGCTGCATTGGTTGTGGATTTAGGTGTATTTTTTCTATATTTAGTAGAGTTGGCGATTTATGTGCGTATGCTAATATTTTTCTTGAAAAACTATTTGAGTTTGATATACATACATTATATGATGACTCTTTTCTTGTTAAGGTGTTCAACTCACTAAAGGATTATAAAAAAACGAGTATTGCGTTGTAAAATATCTTCGCCAGTGCATCGCGCGAGTTTATATTATCTATATTTATATTATAATACATATAAGCGGCTTTTCACCTCTCTATCTTCTCTCTCTTAAGACGCCTTAATATTTATTATACCCTTCTTCGACGGCAACTTCAATCCTCTTCCGGCGACTATAATTGCTAACCTGCTCATTGATTGCGTCCCTTTGAATACCTGACTGAAACCATGAAACTGACGATTTCCTTTTAATTCTTGATGTCAGTTTTAAAGAATCCCCTTTTGATGAAACCCTTCCGTTATTCTCTCTTATAAATTCACTAGCTACGACCAATTGAAGAGCAATCCTCTCTCTAAATTGAAGAATGCTATATGAAGTGACTTGTTGATGATTTGTGAACTAATTCCAGCAATCCTAGACGGAGCGTTTGCAGTTGTTGCTTCCGATTACCTTGGTTAAAGTGCTGTTATTAGAATTTTCAATGACGATGATTCAATTCCTCAATTCTGTAGTTTCAAACCCAGTGTCTTTTAATTCACTGTAAGTCCCTCTGTACGTCTGCTATGTATTTTTAAAGAATTGTGCTATCATCTAATTTGTTTTGAACAATCTATGTCTGCTTCCAACTCTCAAGATTACGTATCTAGCTGTCACCATATTGGATGGCTGTTATTTGGGTTTAATTTAACACACTATTAAATCATTCTCTGAATTTGGATTGGATTCGTGATCCATGTATTATATTTATTTCTCATATGTCATAGCATTAGATGATCGGACGCTTATTGTTTCATTATATGAAACCTACAAATATTTAACTTTTACGATAACATTGATTTTAGGGATGAGGAAATTCGATACTGGTACCGAATCAGTACCAAAGTTTTAAGTTTCAGAATCGATAGGTACCGGTATTTCCCGAAATTTGACCTTTAATACCGGTACCCTCCCGGTACCGAACCTAATATATGGGTACCGGTACCAAGAATTGGTGTTTTTTGGGATAGGTATTTTCGATACCGCTATCGGTCGGTACTGTGCTAATCCCTAATTGATATTTACTTTTAGATTACATATTATGGATGATTCATAGGGCCTATTCAATATGTTTAAATTATTCATTTAGTTGATTGACCTATATTATATTATATGTGGAATTTATATGCAGGGAATGTATATTTGGATCATGCTGGTGCAACTTTATGTACTGAATTATTGATGGAAGCCAAATTTAAAGATCTTTCCACCACTTTATAGGCCAATTTCGTATCTTTTTCATGTGGTTTCATACTTACTTTGCTGATAGTATTTCATAAAAGCACAAAATTCATTGAATCTTTCTATTACCTCTTCAATCAATATCATTCTTTGAAACATAAAGATTCAATGTAACACGTTAATTTTAAAGTATTAGACGTTCAACGAAGTTCTAGCTTGGTCACTTCAGACATTATATAAGATGATCTCCGCTAGGTAACTTGTACTACGAGCGTGCACACCCAATTACATCACTATTTATGCTTCATTATCTTTTCAGTTATTAAAAGTCCATATGTTATCTTCTTAAACTACCAATTTTTAACTTAATGATGCAAAAGTACATTGGCTTTCTGAAAACATACTCAATTGATGCTCCGCTAATGATCTTTTGTATTATATTGTTTTATATTACTAGCAAAATATAGCGTATTTATTAGGATTAGCACAAAGTTTCAATATGACTAACTTAAGGGGTTCAACTCATTATCTATAATGATTAACGATTTTCATATGCTCATTTGATATGTTCATCTGATACGATTCGATATTTGTATGCAGGGAGTTCATAATAATTTACAACAGAATTTTGATCGTTCCCTTTTAGAGTGTAAGCATTTGCAATTAGTTAATTAATATTTCACATGGTTATCATGCAATAACAGCCATTACTGTGATGGATGGAGCCTCGGAGGTCGTTTTCTATATTCTTTTGTCTACTGGCTCTTCAAGATCCAAGTAAGTACGCATGTGCATTTTATTATTATTATTATTATTATTATTATTATTATTATTATTATTATTATTATTATTATTATTATTTTGTTGATAGCTTGATGCATTTAGTTGCGTTACTTTTTGCTCCCCGTATTCGGGTAAAAATATAGTAGTATATTTAAGACCCAATTTAATCATTATATTTATTTGTAATCAAAAGATAATAATTGATAGTCGATGATATATGAATACTAAACCTTCCACGTCATCTGTATTATCATCAATTGTCGAATCCGGCACAAAATAACTTGCCTTCTTACAAAATATAAGGATGGTTTTGCCACTACAAACACAAATTTATTTTAACATTTACGACTCAACAGTTTTTTTTGCCGTTTTGTAAGGCCCCATTCCCGGTGCCCTATATTGGACGTTGGATTTACTCATAAACGCAGTTCTAAATATCAGGGTTAATTAAAACTTTACGCGGAATATAAAACTTTCAAACCAATATATTACATAACCATCAATTCTTGTCTTAACAAGCATTCAAATCGTTTAAACATAAAACATTGTCTTTTAAATAACATAACATTTCCTTTAGATGCCAGTGTCTTCAATTCCATGCCATGTGTTTCCCCTCAAGCGAGCTGCTTCATTCTACTCACCTGCGTGCATACTAAAAGTCAGCTACGCTGAGTGAGTTCTAGTTAATCATACAACATATAATCAGTTCACATACTTACACACATTCCCGAAGGTGTGTACATCATTCATACTTTACCTTACATACATAACTATCCATACTACGTAAAGAGCCTTCCGCCCTATAACCTCACAGATATTATAAGGGTATGGTCCCAAACATCATAGATATTATTAGGGTCTGGTCCCTACCCTCACAGATATTATAAGGGTCTGGTCCCTATCCTCACATATATTATTAGGGTATGGTCCCTATCCTTATAGATATTATTAGGGTCTTGTCCCTATCATCACAGATATTATTAGGGTCTGGTCCCTTTGTTTCATGCAACTGTAACATACCTGTCTTTACATGCCTTCCTTAATAATGCGTGCAATATCCGAAGATCTTTCACGTACTATTAACAAAACATACATACATCATTCATACAACATATATATCAATCATATCTTTAACTACCTCCTGACGGTTCATGCAATATTCGAAGATCTTTCACGTTCCGTCAAGAATCATCATACAAAATCATACCAAGCATACACTTACCGCTTAAGGTAAGTGTATTAACTATCACATCGAGTATGCACACAACCCCGAAAACATAACAAGGAAGTGGGCTAGAAACTCACCTGAACTCTGTTACGTTCACCATTAATGGTTATCCCTTTCTTTAGTTTGTGCACGGCTAACTGTATAACAATTACGCGTATTAATTTCTATCACTATCCATATCACATTCTAGTTCAATTATAACCCTCAACGAATGGGGTTCCGGGGGCAGCGTCCTTGGCAGCGGGGTTCTAGGGGCGGCAGCCCTTAGCGGGGTCCAAGGGGCAGAGGCCCTGGCTGGGGTGCCCCTGGCTGGTCTTAACACATTTTTCATTAGGATTTTATGATAATATTTTATTGTTAACCTCTCAATCCTTTAAGGTATCTTCTATAAATTAAGGTATCTTCACCATTGTGTCTTACGTTTCACGTCATTATGTTATATGTATTCATCGTTGTGTTTTACGTTTCAGGTTATTGTATAATATGTATTCATCATTGTGTTTTATGTATTCGATAATTTGTTGGTATTTTTCACTATATTTTCATATTATTATTACACAACGGTGTTATTCGTATTCAGGAAAACATAATGATGAGTTGAAAGACACAATGACGAAAAATCACAATAACAAACAGAAAGACAAAATGACGAAAAAAGACACAATGGTAAGCAAAAGACACAATGACGTAGTTTTTGTTTTAATTTTTATATAACAAAATCATACTCATATTAAAGTTAAAAAACACTTACTATATGGTGAATTTTTTATTTTTTTAAATATATATTAAAAAGTTATAGACGTTTTAAAATGATGGGAAAATTAACATGTGACTTGAATGTGGAGAGAGATAATGTGTATTACTTTTATACCTTTTTTCCTTTGGTCCCCACTTGACACATGTCAATTAATTATGGTTTTTCAAACTTTTTAGGATTTTTGGCCTTTATAGAATAATCCAACCCTATAATTATATTGCAAAAGAACATCTCATACATTATTTCTCAATCTCAATCGTAAATATAAAATAATAAGAACATACAGAAATGCAAGTTTTTGTTTTATAAATATTGACAATTTATGGACAGCTTCCTTTAAAAAGTTTAGTTTCACTCGTTGTCGTTTGAATGACAAACTGTCTCGCCTTTGTCATTTAACTTAACGTCCATCCAAAAAATCCGTTGAGTCATGGTATATGAATGTCTCTATTTTGTATTATCTCACTTTCTACCCTAACCCTCACCTTCCTCGTCCCATCTTGTCCATGGCCAAGTCGACATCAACAACCCTCACTAAATCGCCATCGCCAACAGTGGCGGACCCAGGATTTTTTGATAATGGGGTCCTATTTTTTCAGTTTTCAAAATTTTCGGGTCGAGACGAGAAACATAATAAAAACACAATATCATAATAAAACACACAAAATATGATATCATTCAAAACGATAAAAAAACATTACAAATTCTTAAAGTTTTTCCCTACGACTTTTCATGTTTTGAAAACGAACCATTACTTCTTCGACCATAACGTTGGCAAGAATCTCCCTTTCGATATAAAATATGCAAGCATCGTTCATATAATCATCACCCATCCGATTACGTAAATCCATCTTCACATGTTTCATTGATGAAAAACACCTCTCAACACTTTCCCTTGCAACCGGTAGAACTAATGTTAACTTTAATAAATAATAGACCAATGGATATCCCAAATGTTTATTTGTTTCCACCATTTTTTGTGCACGATTAGAAACAACATTCATGTTGTAAGGCCCCGATCCCGGTGCCCTACGTTTCATGTCGGATTTACTCATAAACACAGTTCTACAATCAGAGTTACTTAAAAACTATCACGAAAACGTTAACTTAATCATTCGTTACAAAAATATTCAAACTTGCCTTTTAAATATAACATAAACATCATATTTGAAAAACTTCATTTCTTTATTCTTCGAATGCTAGCCGTTCAATCCATGCCATGTGTCATTCTCATGCTAACTCATTAAACATATTTACCTGCGTGCATACTAAAAGTCGGCTACGCTGGGTGATATCTAGTTAATCAGGAAACGTACAATACATTCTCATACATTCACGTATACGTATCCAAAGATACATATTCGTACTTAAACTGAACTTCATTCCTGACACTTTATAATTATCCGTAGTAGGACCATTGCATAATATCTATTAGGAGAACAATTACTATTATCCATAGAAGTAACAACTTGTATCATCCATAGAAGGATCTATATAAACTATCCATAGAAGGATCCCTAGATATTATCCATAGATGGATCCTTAAGCATCACCCATAGAAGGGACCCTATATACTTTCCATAGAAGGACCACTACATATTATCCATAGAAGGAGCCTTATACCTGATCCATAAAAGGAACCATATATATTGTCCGTAGAAGGTACTCCATAGAAGGAATGCGTACTCAATTATATAATATCCGTATAAGGAACGCTAATAAGGTTCACATTCCTTATTTACGCTATCACATATCGAGTCTAGGTCCAATAATAGTTTAGAGGGATTTGTCATCCTAACTTACTATGCTGGACGTAGATCTCATAGACCTTTCGTGTACCTACTTACACATACCTCACATATACGAACACTCTAGGTGTTCTTCACATCATTCATCTAACAATCATACTCCTTGATGATACGTGCAATATCCGAAGATCGTTCACGTACCGAAAAGCATTCGTCCATTACATTCATACATTCTATTGCATATACAACATATAGCATACACTTACCACTTAAGCTAAGTGTACTAACATTCACATTGAGTATGCACACAGCCCCGAAAACATAACAAGGAAGTGGTGCTAGAAACTCACCTGTCTCCAATTTCTTACTGAGTTAATAGTGACTCATTTTTTCAATTGAGCACGGCTAACTGTATATCAATTACACGTATCAATTTTCTAATCCTATACTCTTCCTTTAGATTACACCAGAAATGGCTAAGTCTGGTCTATTCGAATAGCATTGTATTTGAATACCTTGTATTCAAATGGTATTAAAATACACTTGTGTTAGCATTCAACTTGTATTCGAATGGTATGAAATTAGAATACATTTGTGTTAGCATACATTTGTATTCTAATGGCATGTGATTAGAATACATTTGCGTTAGCATACATTTGTATTCGAATGGCATATGATTAGAATACATTTGTGTTAGCATGCAACTTGTATTAGAATACCTTTGTATTCGAATGGCATGTGATTAGAATCATTAGTATTCGAATGGCATGAAATAGGCCTTGTATTATCCTTCTGTCTTTCTCTCTTTCAAGTATTAGAATAGGGAATTTGTCTCATTTGAATACACCCATTGATGGGTTAGTGTTCATAATTTTATTGTTATTATCATTATTTATATCATCCAGACTCTCATTATAGCACCATATCACTCCTTAAGCGTTACCATATCTTCCTTAGCCTAAGATCTAGTCCGGGTGTCCATAAAGTTTGAACCTTTATCAATCCCAAACCCGTTTAGGCTAGATCTAGGGTTTTTACATAAACCGTACCAACTAACGAGTCCACTAAATCCATTTTTAAAATCAAGTTTACAGTTTTATGATATAACAATACCTGATTTGCCTTATTACCAAGTCTTAGGGCAAACCGTTCTTAAAAAACATAAACTTTACGTGTAAAGAACATAGCTTTATACGCTTTTAGGCTACAGTTAGCTTTGGTATGCAACAATAGGCTTGTATCTTGCTTGTATAGTCAAGATCTATCAAGATTCAAGCTTGGTTGTTGATATTGAACCTTGGCCGATTTTTAGGGAGAGTTTGTGTGTGTTTTAGAGTGTGTAGGAGGCTAGGAGATAAGAAATGAGGGTTTTAGAGTTTTAGGGAGGTTTAAGGAGTATTTATACTCTCTTAAGCCCATGGACCTAAGGCCCATCACCACCCATGAATCCATCTTTCATTAACCAAGTCCATACTCCTATATTATATTTAATTTTAATTCAATATTAACACACATTTAACAAACATATTTCCTCTATTTATTATTATAAAAATTTGGATTGTACACATGTTGGAAAACATTTCATCTCTTTTCAAATAAATAATATAGTTGTCTAACTCAATAATAAGATTCTCTCTTTCTTCATAACTAAAATCATGCGGATACAACTCGGCCAACCTTAATATCTTTTGGGCATTAGATGCATGAAAATTATCGTTCGGGCTCAAACTACCGATACACGTAATCAATTCAGTGGTTACCTCATTAAAACGGTTGCCAAGCTCTTGTATTTGCATATCTAATACCGTGTTGAAATTTTCAACCTCATAATAATAACGATTGGTGATGCAAGTCTTTTTCTTTTATATTTTAGGTAAGCATATTCATCTTCCATGTTAATAATTTCAATCTCATTTTTTTCACAAAAAGATGCAACTACTTTCAAAAGTGGAGCAAACCCTTCAAGTCTAAATGTTTGTAGTTGTTGCTTCGTCACGTTGACCAACTGAACTGCATTCATTATATCTTGATCCTTTCGTTGTAGAGCTTGAGACAACAAATTATTAATCCCCAATACCTGATTTGCCTAATTACCAAGTCTTAGGGCAAACCGTTCTTAAAAAACATAAACTTTACGTGTAAAGAACATAGCTTTATACGCTTTTAGGCTACAGTTAGCTTTGGTATGCAACAATAGGCTTGTATCTTGCTTGTATAGTCAAGATCTATCAAGATTCAAGGTTGGTTGTTGATATTGAACCTTGGCCGATTTTTAGGGAGAGTTTGTGTGTGTTTTAGAGTGTGTAGGAGGCTAGGAGATAAGAAATGAGGGTTTTAGAGTTTTAGGGAGGTTTAAGGAGTATTTATACTCTCTTAAGCCCATGGACCTAAGGCCCATCACCACCCATGAATCCATCTTTCATTAACCAAGTCAATACTCCTATATTATATTTAATTAATTCAATATTAACACACATTTAACAAACATATTTCCTCTACTTATTATTATAAAAAGTTGGATTGTACACATGTTGGAAAACATTTCATCTCCTTTCAAATAAATAATATAGTTGTCTAACTCAATAATAAGATTCTCTCTTTCTTCATAACTAAAATCACGCGGATACAACTCGGCCAACCTTAAAATCTTTTGGGCACTAAATGCATGAAAATTATCGTTCGGGCTCAAACTACCGATACACGTAATCAATTCAGTGGTTAACTCGTTAAAACGGTTGCCAAGATCTTGTATTTGCATATCTAATACCGTGTTGAAATTTTCAACCTCATAATAATAACGATTGGTGATGCAAGTCTTTTTTCTTTTATATTTTAGGTAAACATATTCATCTTCCATGTTAATAATTTCAATCTCATTTTTTTCACAAAAAGATGCAACTACTTTCAAAAGTGGAGCAAACCCTTCAAGTCTAAATGTTTGTAGTTGTTGCTTCGTCGCGTTTACCAAGTGACTTGCATTCATTATATCTTGATCCTTTCGTTGTAGAGCTTGAGACAACAAATTATTAATCCCCAATACCTGATTTGCCTTATTACCAAGTCTTAGGGCAAACGTTCTTAAAAAACATAAACTTTACGCGTAAAGAACATAGCTTTATACGCTTTTAGGCGACAGTTAGCTTTGGTATGCAACAATAGGCTTGTATCTTGCTTGTATAGTCAAGATCTATCAAGATTCAAGGTTGGTTGTTGATATTGAACCTTGGCCGATTTTTAGGGAGAGTTTGTGTGTGTTTTAGAGTGTGTAGGAGGCTAGGAGATAAGAAATGAGGGTTTTAGAGTTTTAGGGAGGTTTAAGGAGTATTTATACTCTCTTAAGCCCATGGACCTAAGGCCCATCACAACCCATGAATCCATCTTTCATTAACCAAGTCCATACTCCTCTATTATATTTAATTTTAATTCAATATTAACACACATTTAACAAACATATTTCCTCTATTTATTATTATAAAAATTTGGATTGTACACATGTTGGAAAACATTTCATCTCCTTTCAAATAAATAATATAGTTGTCTAACTCAATAATAAGATTCTCTCTTTCTTCATAACTAAAATCACGCAGATACAACTCGGCCAACCTTAATATCATTTGGGCATTAGATGCATGAAAATTATCGTTCAGGCTCAAACTACCGATACACGTAATCAATTCAGTGGTTACCTCATTAAAACGGTTTCCAAGCTCTTGTATTTGCATATCTAATACCGTGTTGAAATTTTCTACCTCATAATAATAACGATTGGTGATGCAAGTCTTTTTTCTATTATATTTTAGGTAACAATATTCATCTTCCATGTTAATAATTTCAATCTCATTTTTTTCACAAAAAGATGCAACTACTTTCAAAAGTGGAGCAAGCCCTTCAAGTCTAAATGTTTGTAGTTGTTGCTTCGTCGCGTTAACCAAGTGAATTGCATTCATTATATCTTAATCCTTTCGTTTTAGAGCTTGAGACAACAAATTATTAATCCCTAATACCTGATTTGCCTTATTACCAAGTCTTAGGGCAAACCGTTCTTAAAAAACATAGCTTTATACGCTTTTAGGCTACAGTTAGCTTTGGTATGCAACAATAGGCTTGTATCTTGCTTGTATAGTCAAGATCTATCAAGATTCAAGCTTGGTTGTTGATATTGAACCTTGGCCGATTTTTAGGGAGAGTTTGTGTGTGTTTTAGAGTGTGTAGGAGGCTAGGAGATAAGAAATGAGGGTTTTAGAGTTTTAGGGAGGTTTAAGAAGTATTTATACTCTCTTAAGCACATGGACCTAAGGCCCATCACCACCCATGAATCCATCTTTCATTAACCAAGTCCATACTCCTCTATTATATTTAATTTTAATTCAATATTAACACACATTTAACAAACATATTTCCTCTATTTATTATTATAAAAATTTGGATTGTACACAAGTTGGAAAACATTTCATCTCCTTTCAAATAAATAATATAGCTGTCTAACTCAATAATAAGATTCTCTCTTTCTTCATAACTAAAATCACGCGGATACAACTCGGCCAACCTAAATATCTTTTGGGCATTAAATGCATGAAAATTATCGTTCGGGCTCAAACTACCGATACACGTAATCAATTCTGTGGTTACCTCATTATAACGGTTGCCAAGCTCTTGTATTTGCATATCTAATATCGTGTTGAAATTTTCAACCTCATAATAATAACGATTGGTGATGCAAGTCTTTTTTCTTTTATATTTTAGGTAAACATATTCATCTTCCATGTTAAAAATTTCGATCTCATTTTTTTCACAAAAAGATGCAATTACTTTCAAAAGTGGAGCAAACCCTCAAGTCTAAATGTTTGTAGTTGTTGCTTCGTCGCATTGACCAAGTGAATTGCATTCATTATATCTTGATCCTTTCGTTGTAGAGCTTGAGACAACAAATTATTAATCCCCAATACCTGATTTTCTTTATTACAAAGTCTTAGGGCAAACGTTCTTAAAAAACATAAACTTTACGTGTAAAGAACATAGCTTTATACGCTTTTAGGCTACGGTTAGCTTTGGTATGCAACAATAGGCTTGTATCTTGCTTGTATAGTCAAGATCTATTGGATTCAAGCTTGGTTGTTGATATTGAACCTTGGCCGATTTTTAGGGAGAGTTTGTGTGTGTTTTAGAGTGTGTAGGAGGCTAGGAGATAAGAAATGAGGGTTTTAGAGTTTTAGGGAGGTTTAAGGAGTATTTATACTCTCTTAAGCCCATGGACCTAAGGCCCATCACCACCCATGAATCCATCTTTCATTAACCAAGTCCATACTCCTCTATTATATTTAATTTTAATTCAATATTAACACACATTTAACAAACATATTTCCTCTATTTATTATTATAAAAATTTGGATTGTACACATGTTGGAAAACATTTCAACTCCTTTCAAATAAATAATATAGTTGTCTAACTCAATAATAAGATTCTCTCTTTCTCCATAACTAAAATCACGCGGATACAACTCGGCCAACCTTAATATCTTTTGGGCATTAGATGCATGAAAATTATCGTTCGGGCTCAAACTACCGATACACGTAATCAATTCAGTGGTTACCTCATTAAAACGGTTGCCAAGCTCTTGTATTTGCATATCTAATAACGTGTTGAAATTTTCAACCTCATAATAATAACGATTGGTGATGCAAGTCTTTTTTCTTTTATATTTTTGGTAAACATATTCATCTTCCATGTTAATAATTTCAATCTCATTTTTTCCACAAAAAAATGCAACTACTTTCAAAAGTGGAGCAAACCCTTCAAGTCTAAATGTTTGTAGTTGTTGCTTCGTCGCGTTGACCAAGTGAATTGCATTCATTATATCTTGATCCAATCGTTGTAGAGCTTGAGACAACAAATTATTAATCCCCAATACCTGATTTTCCTTATTAGCAAGTCTTAGGGCAAACGTTCCTACAAAACATAAACTTTACGTGTAAAGAACATAGCTTTATACGCTTTTAGGCTACGGTTAGCTTTGGTATGCAACAATAGGCTTGTATCTTGCTTGTATAGTCAAGATCTATCAAGATTCAAGCTTGGTTGTTGATATTGAACCTTGGCCGATTTTTAGGGAGAGTTTGTGTGTGTTTTAGAGTGTGTAGGAGGCTAGGAGATAAGAAATGAGGGTTTTAGAGTTTTAGGGAGGTTTAAGGAGTATTTATACTCTCTTAAGCACATGGACCTAAGGCCCATCACCACCCATGAATCCATCTTTCATTAACCAAGTCCATACTCCTCTATTATATTTAATTTTAATTCAATATTAACACACATTTAACAAACATATTTCCTCTATTTACTATTATAAAAATTTGAATTGTACACATGTTGGAAAACATTTCATCTCCTTTCAAATAAATAATATAGCTGTCTAACTCAATAATAAGATTCTCTCTTTCTTCATAACTAAAATCACGCGGATACAACTCGGCCAACCTTAATATCTTTTGGGCATTAGATGCATGAAAATTATCGTTCGGGCTCAAACTACCGATACACGTAATCAATTCAGTGGTTACCTCATTAAAACGGTTTCCAAGCTCTTGTATTTGCATATCTAATACCGTGTTGAAATTTTCAACCTCATAATAATAACGATTGGTGATGCAAGTCTTTTTTCTTTTATATTTTAGGTAAACATATTCATCTTCCATGTTTATAATTTCAATCTCATTTTTTTCACAAAAAGATGCAACTACTTTCAAAAGTGGAGCAAACCCTTCAAGTCTAAATGTTTGTAGTTGTTGCTTCGTCGCGTTGACTAAGTGAATTGCATTCATTATATCTTGATCCTTTCGTTGTAGAGCTTGAGACAACAAATTATTAATCCCCAATACCTGATTTGCCTAATTACCAAGTCTTAGGGCAAACCGTTCTTAAAAAACATAAACTTTATGTGTAAAGAACATAGCTTTATACGCTTTTAGGCTACGGTTAGCTTTGGTATGCAACAATAGGCTTGTATCTTGATTGTATAGTCAAGATCTATTGGATTCAAGCTTGGTTGTTGATATTGAACCTTGGTCGATTTTTAGGGAGAGTTTGTGTGTGTTTTAGAGTGTGTAGGAGGCTAGGAGATAAGAAATGAGGGTTTTAGAGTTTTAGGGAGGTTTAAGGAGTATTTATACTCTCTTAAGCCCATGGACCTAAGGCCCATCACCACCCATGAATCCATCTTTCATTAACCAAGTCCATACTCCTCTATTATATTTAATTTTAATTCAATATTAACACACATTTAACAAACATATTTCCTCAATTTATTATTATAAAAATTTGGATGGTACACATGTTGGAAAACATTTCATCTCCTTTCAAATAAATAATATAGTTGTCTAACTCAATAATAAGATTCTCTCTTTCTTCATAACTAAAATCACGCGGATACAACTCGGCCAACCTTAATATCTTTTGGGCATTAGATGCATGAAAATTATCGTTCGGGCTCAAACTACCGATACACGTAATCAATTCAGTGGTTACCTCATTAAAACGGTTGCCAAGCTCTTGTATTTGCACATCTAATACCGTGTTGAAATTTTCAACCTCATAATAATAACGATTGGTGATGCAAGTCTTTTTTCTTTTATATTTTAGGTAAACATATTCATCTTCCATGTTTATAATTTCAATCTCATTTTTTTCACAAAAAGATGCAACTACTTTCAAAAGTGGAGCAAACCCTTCAAGTCTAAATGTTTGTAGTTGTTGCTTCGTCGCGTTGACTAAGTGAATTGCATTCATTATATCTTGATCCTTTCGTTGTAGAGCTTGAGACAACAAATTATTAATCCCCAATACCTGATTTGCCTAATTACCAAGTCTTAGGGCAAACCGTTCTTAAAAAACATAAACTTTATGTGTAAAGAACATAGCTTTATACGCTTTTAGGCTACGGTTAGCTTTGGTATGAAACAATAGGCTTGTATCTTGCTTGCATAGTCAAGATCTATTGGATTCAAGCTTGGTTGTTGATATTGAACCTTTGCCGATTTTTAGGGAGAGTTTGTGTGTGTTTTAGAGTGTGTAGGAGGCTATACGATAAGAAATGAGGGTTTTAGAGTTTTAGGGAGGTTTAAGGAGTATTTATACTCTCTTAAGCCCATGGACCTAAGGCCCATCACCACCCATGAATCCATCTTTCATTAACCAAGTCCATACTCCTCTATTATATTTAATTTCAATTCAATATTAACACACATTTAACAAACATATTTCCTCCATTTATTATTATAAAAATTTGGATTGTACACATGTTGGAAAACATTTCATCTCCTTTCAAATAAATATTATAGTTGTCTAACTCAATAATAAGATTCTCTCTTTCTTCATAACTAAAATCACGCGGATACAACTCGGCCAACCTTAATATCTTTTGGGCATTAGATGCATGAAAATTATCGTTCGGGCTCAAACTACCGATATACGTAATCAATTCAGTGGTTACCTCATTAAAACGGTTGCCAAGCTCATGTATTTGCATATCTAATACCGTGTTGAAATTTTCAACCTCATAATAATAACGATTGGTAATGCAAGTCTTTTTTCTTTTATATTTTAGGTAAACATATTCATCTTCCATGTTAATAATTTCAATCTCATTTTTTTCACAAAAAGATGCAACTACTTTCAAAAGTGGAGCAAACCCTTCAAGTCTAAATGTTTGTAGTTGTTGCTTCGTCGCGTTGACCAAGTGAATTTCATTCATTATATTTTGATCCTTTCGTTGTAGAGCTTGAGACAACAAATTATTAATCCCCAATACCTGATTTGCCTAATTACCAAGTCTTAGGGCAAACCGTTCTTAAAAAACATAAACTTTACGTGTAAAGAACATAGCTTTATACGCTTTTAGGATACGGTTAGCTTTGGTATGCAACAATAGGCTTGTATCTTGCTTGTATAGTCAATATCTATTGGATTCAAGCTTGGTTGTTGATATTGAACCTTGGCCGATTTTTAGGGAGAGTTTGTGTGTGTTTTAGAGTGTGTAGGAGGCTATAAGATAAGAAATGAGGGTTTTAGAGTTTTAGGGAGGTTTAAGGAGTATTTATACTCTCTTAAGCCCATGGACCTAAGGCCCATCACCACCCATGAATCCATCTTTCATTAACCAAGTCCATACTCCTCTATTATATTTAATTTTAATTCAATATTAACACACATTTAACAAACATATTTCCTCTATTTATTATTATAAAAATTTGGATTGTACACATGTTGGAAAACATTTCATCTCCTTTCAAATAAATAATATAGTTGTCTAACTCAATAATAAGATTCTCTCTTTCTTCATAACTAAAATCACGCGGATACAACTCGGCCAACCTTAATATCTTTTGGGCATTAGATGCATGAAAATTATCGTTCGGGCTCAAACTACCGATACACGTAATCAATTCAGTGGTTACCTCATTAAAACGGTTGCCAAGCTCTTGTATTTGCATATCTAATACCGTGTTGAAATTTTCAACCTCATAATAATAACGATTGGTGATGCAAGTCTTTTTTCTTTTATATTTTAGGTTAACATATTCATCTTCCATGTTTATAATTTCAATCTCATTTTTTTCACAAAAAGATGCAACTACTTTTAAAAGTGGAGCAAACCCTTCAAGTCTAAATGTTTGTAGTTGTTGCTTCGTCGCGTTGACTAAGTGAATTGCATTCATTATATCTTGATCCTTTCGTTGTAGAGCTTGAGACAACAAATTATTAATCCCCAATACCTGATTTGCCTAATTACCAAGTCTTAGGGCAAACCGTTCTTAAAAAACATAAACTTTATGTGTAAAGAACATAGCTTTATACGCTTTTAGGCTATGGTTAGCTTTGGTATGCAACAATAGGCTTGTATCTTGCTTGCAGAGTCAAGATCTATTGGATTCAAGCTTGGTTGTTGATATTGAACCTTGGCCGATTTTTAGGGAGAGTTTGTGTGTGTTTTAGAGTGTGTAGGAGGCTATAAGATAAGAAATGAGGGTTTTAGAGTTTTAGGGAGGTTTAAGGAGTATTTATACTCACTTAAGCCCATGGACCTAAGGCCCATCACCACCCATGAATCCATCTTTCATTAACCAAGTCCATACTCCTCTATTATATTTAATTTTAATTCAATATTAACACACATTTAACAAACATATTTCCTCTGTTTATTATTATAAAAATTTGGATTGTACACATGTTGGAAAACATTTCATCTCCTTTCAAATAAATAATATAGTTGTCTAACTCAATAATAAGATTCTCTCTTTCTTCATAACTAAAATCACGCGGATACAACTCGGCCAACCTTAATATCTTTTGGGCATTAGATGCATGAAAATTATCGTTCGGGCTCAAACTACCGATACACGTAATCAATTCAGTGGTTACCTCATTAAAACGGTTTCCAAGCTCTTGTATTTGCATATCTAATACCGTGTTGAAATTTTCAACCTCATAATAATAACGATTGGTGATGCAAGTCTTTTTTCTTTTATATTTTAGGTAAACATATTCATCTTCCATGTTAATAATTTCAATCTCATTTTTTTCACAAAAAGATGCAACTACTTTCAAAAGTGGAGCAACCCCTTCAAGTCTAAATGTTTGTAGTTGTTGCTTCGTCGCGTTGACCAAGTGAATTGCATTCATTATATCTTAATCCTTTCGTTGTAGAGCTTGAGACAACAAATTATTAATCCCTAATACCTGATTTGCCTTATTACCAAGTCTTAGGGCAAACCGTTCTTAAAAAACATAGCTTTATACGCTTTTAGGCTACAGTTAGCTTTGGTATGCAACAATAGGCTTGTATCTTGCTTGTATAGTCAAGATATATCAAGATTCCAGCTTGGTTGTTGATATTGAACCTTGGCCGATTTTTAGGGAGAGTTTGTGTGTGTTTTAGAGTGTGTAGGAGGCTAGGAGATAAGATATGAAGGTTTTAGAGTTTTAGGGAGGTTTAAGGAGTATTTATACTCTATTAAGCACATGGACCTAAGGCCCATCACCACCCATGAATCCATCTTTCATTAACCAAGTCCATACTCCTCTATTATATTTAATTTTAATTCAATATTAACACACATTTAACAAACATATTTCCTCTATTTATTATTATAAAAATTTGGATTGTACACATGTTGGAAAACACCATCTCCTTTCAAATAAATAATATAGCTGTCTAACTCAATAATAAGATTCTCTCTTTCTTCATAACTAAAATCACGCGGATACAACTCGGCCAACCTTAATATCTTTTGGGCATTAAATGCATGAAAATTATCGTTCGGGCTCAAACTACCGATACACGTAATCAATTCAGTGGTTACCTCATTAAAACGGTTGCCAAGCTCTTGTATTTGCATATCTAATACCGTGTTGAAATTTTCAACCTCATAACAATAACGATTGGTGATGCAAGTCTTTTTTCTTTTATATTTTAGGTAAACATATTCATCTTCCATGTTAAAAATTTTAATCTCATTTTTTTCTCAAAAAGATGCAACTACTTTCAAAAGTGGAGCAAACCCTTCAAGTCTAAATGTTTGTAGTTGTTGCTTCGTCGCGTTGACCAAGTGAATTGCATTCATTATATCTTGATCCTTTCGTTGTAGAGCTTGAGACAACAAATTATTAATCCCCAATACCTGATTTTCCTTATTACCAAGTCTTAGGGCAAACGTTCTTAAAAAACATAAACTTTACGTGTAAAGAACATAGCTTTATACGCTTTTTGGCTACGGTTAGCTTTGGTATGCAACAATAGGCTTGTATCTTGCTTGTATAGTCAAGATCTATTGGATTCAAGCTTGGTTGTTGATATTGAACCTTGGCCGATTTTTAGGGAGAGTTTGTGTGTGTTTTAGAGTGTGTAGGAAGCTAGGAGATAAGAAATGAGGATTTTAGAAGTTTTGGGAGGTTTAAGGAGTATTTATACTCTCTTAAGCCCATGTACCTAAGGCCCATCACCACCCATGAATCCATCTTTCATTAACCAAGTCCATACTCCTCTATTATATTTAATTTTAATTCAATATTAACACACATTTAACAAACATATTTCCTCTATTTATTATTATAAAAATTTGGATTGCACTCATGTTGGAAAACATTTCATCTCCTTTCAAATAAATAATATAGTTGTCTAACTCAATAATAAGATTCTCTCTTTCTTCATAACTAATATCACGCGGATACAACTCGGCCAACCTTAATATCTTTTGGGCATTAGATGCATGAAAATTATCGTTCGGGCTCAAACTACCGATACACGTAATCAATTCAGTGGTTACCTCATTAAAACGGTTGCCAAGCTCTTGTATTTGCATATCTAATACCGTGTTGAAATTTTCAACCTCATAATAATAACGATTGGTGATGCAAGTCTTTTTTCTTTTATATTTTAGGTAAACATATTCATCTTCCATGTTAATAATTTCAATCTCATTTTTTTCACAAAAAGATGCAACTACTTTCAAAAGTGGAGCAAACCCTTCAAGTCTAAATGTTTGTAGTTGTTGCTTCGTCGCGTTGACCAAGTGAATTGCATTCACTATATCTTGATCCTTTCGTTGTAGAGCTTGAGACAAAAAATTACTAATCCCCAATACCTGATTTTCCTTATTACCAAGTCTTAGGGCAAACGTTCTTAAAAAACATAAACTTTACATGTAAAGAACATAGCTTTATACGCTTTTAGGCTACGGTTAGCTTTGGTATGCAACAATAGGCTTGTATCTTGCTTGTATAGTCAAGATCTATTAGATTCAAGTTTGGTTATTGATATTGAACCTTGGCCGATTTTTAGGGAGTGTTTGTGTGTGTTTTAGAGTGTGTAGGAGGCTTGGAGATAAGAAATGAGGGTTTTAGAGTTTTAGGGAGGCTTAAGGAGTATTTATACTCTCTTAAGCCCATGGACCTAAGGCCCATCACTACCCATGAATCCATCTTTCATTAACCAAGTCCATACTCCTCTATTATATTTAATTTTAATTCAATATTAACACACATTTAACAAACATATTTCCTCTATTTTTATTATAAAAATTTGGATTGTACACATGTTGGAAAACATTTCATCTCCTTTCAAATAAATAATATAGTTGTCTAACTCAATAATAAGATTCTCTCTTTCTTCATAACTAAAATCACGCGGATACAACTCGGCCATCCTTAATATCTTTTGGGCATTAGATGCATGAAAATTATCGTTCGGGCTCAAACTACCGATACACGTAATCAATTCAGTGGTTACCTCATTAAAACGGTTGCCTAGCTCTTGTATTTGCATATCTAATACCGTGTTGAAATTTTCAACCTCATAATAATAACGATTGGTGATGCAAGTATTTTTTCTTTTATATTTTAGGTAAACATATTCATCTTCCATGTTAATAATTTCAATCTCATTTTTTTCACAAAAAGATGCAACTACTTTCAAAAGTGGAGCAAACCCTTCAAGTCTAAATGTTTGTTGTTGTTGCTTCGTCGCGTTGACCAAGTGAATTGCATTCATTATATCTTGATCCTTTCGTTGTAGAGCTTGAGACAACAAATTATTAATCCCCAATACCTGATTTTCCTTATTACCAAGTCTTAGGGCAAACGTTCTTAAAAAACATAAACTTTACGTGTAAAGAACATAGCTTTATACGCTTTTAGGCTACGGTTAGCTTTGGTATGCAACAATAGGCTTGTATCTTGCTTGTATAGTCAAGATCTATTGGATTCAAGCTTGGTTGTTGATATTGAACCTTGGCCGATTTTTAGGGAGAGTTTGTGTGTGTTTTAGAGTGTGTAGGAGGCTAGGAGATAAGAAATGAGGGTTTTAGAGTTTTTGGGAGGTTTAAGCAGTATTTATACTCTCTTAAGCCCATGGACCTAAGGCCCATAACCACCCATGAATCCATCTTTCATTAACCAAGTCCATACTCCTCTATTATATTTAATTTTAATTCAATATTAACACACATTTAACAAACATATTTCCTCTATTTATTATTATAAAAATATGGATTGTACACATGTTGGAAAACATTTCATCTCCTTTCAAATAAATAATATAGTTGTCTAACTCAATAACAAGATTCTCTCTTTCTTCATAACTAAAATCACGCGGATACAACTCGGCCAACCTTAATATCTTTTGGACATTAGATGCATGAAAATTATCGTTCGGGCTCAAACTACCGATACACGTAATCAATTCAGTGGTTACCTCATTAAAACGGTTGCCAAGCTCTTGTATTTGCGTATCTAATACCGTGTTGAAATTTTCAACCTCGTTATAATAATGATTGGTGATGCAAGTCTTTTTTCTTTTATATTTTAGGTAAACATATTCATCTTCCATGTTAATAATTTCAATCTCATTTTTTTCACAAAAAGATTCAACTACTTTCAAAAGTGGAGCAAACCCTTCAAGTCTAAATGTTTGTAGTTGTTGCTTCGTCGCGTTGACCAAGTGAATTGCATTCACTATATCTTGATCCTTTCGTTGTAGAGCTTGAGACAACAAATTAGTAATCCCCAAAACGTGCTTCATCAAATGTAAATAATATGCAAAATCATAAACCTTCATGTATGTCTAAATCCCACTTGCTTGTATTTGGTGAACATTATTGTAACTGGAATTTCGAATATATTCAAGCACTTCAATAACATATGGATATAATTGAACCAAACACACAAGTGTCTTTTGATGAGATCTCCAACGCGTATCTTCGACTCTGCAAGAGAAATTTCTTGATTTAAACCACTCCCTGTTTCAACTTCTTCATGACCTATCACTTCTTTTAATTTCTCTTGTTGACTTTCTGAATCATTTGTATTCGTTTGCAAGATGAACTACCACATTTTTCAAAGTTGATACCTTGTCAAAAAAATGCAAAAAGGTCATCATGTTTGTTCGCAAGGGCCACAACAACTAGTTGAAGCTGGTGGGCAAAACAATGTATATAATACGCCGAAGAATTATCCTTCAAAACTAAAGCTTTCAAACCATTAAATTCATCAGCCATATTGCTAGCGCCATCATACCCTTGACCTCTAACCCTTGCCAAACTTAAATTGTTTTGTGAAAATAATTCATCAATACCCGATTTCAGACAAGCCGCAAATGTTTCCATGATATGAACAAGGCCAATGAATCTTCTTTAACGACTCCATATTTGTCAAAATATCTCAATACGACAACCATTTGTTCCTTTTAAGATATATCCCAAGACTCATCAACTAATATAGAAAACACATCATCACCTAGTTCTTCAAAAATCCTTTTTAAAATTTCTTGTGCAAAACAATTACATATGTCAATCTGAATTTTGGGAGACGTCATTTGATTATTCTCTGGAGCATTTCCTATAACCTTACCAATGGACTCGTTTAATTCACCAAATAATCTTAAAAACTCCAAAAAAATGTCCTTTACAAATTGAAGTTTCAGACTCATCATGACCACGGAAAGCTATCGCACCATTCAAAAAAGCTTTAGCAAGAATAACTGAGGTGCTTAATCGGATTCTATACTCGTCACTATTTTTTTCTTTTCTTTTGAATGGCAAAACCTATAGATTGTTTTGGTCGAAGCAAGTCTTCACATTTTTTAAGTGCTCTGTTGTGATAACTATTCGGCTTACCCACATGACCAACCAATCTCTCTAGTTTGTTCCAACCATAAAATCTATCTGTCACAAATGCATCTTTTTAACCATTTTCCTTAAACAAGTAACAAACCAAGCAGAAAACTTTATCCGCATTTATACTATACTCTAAGTAATATTTGAAGCTAGAAAACCATTCAAGATTAAAAATTCTTAGTTTACCACTAATATCTTGTTTTGGATAATCATGACCTTGCGGTTGACAAGCACCTTTTCTCAAATATGCACGTCTAGTTTCATCTCTTTGGTTAACATGATAAGATGAAATCGGTTTCCGTTCGGAGGGATCCAATGGAAGGTCTTTAAAATCAATTTTCTTAGATGTATTACTTGAAGAAGACGAGGGCTCAAACTTTCTTTTCAATGATTCTTGCATAATTAACCCTAAAATTCAAGTTTTTAAGAAAACTAAGTCACAATCTAACAACAATATACAACATACAATAACCAACATGAGTATAATTATGTATAAAATCAATCAACTAATTAGCCCTAAAATGACCTTTAGTATGAGACAAAATCAAAGGAAA
Source organism: Bidens hawaiensis (assembly GCF_021521415.1). Lineage (NCBI taxonomy): Eukaryota > Viridiplantae > Streptophyta > Magnoliopsida > Asterales > Asteraceae > Bidens > Bidens hawaiensis. Next base: position 137,430 of record NW_027494316.1, read on the forward strand.
CAAAGATTTAAAAGACCAGAGAGGGGTGAACGGTGACCGGAGAGAGGCGGAGGCTGGCAGAGATGGGCGGAGATGGGCGGAGCCTGGCCGGAAAATCTGAGAGAGGCGTAAGTTAGGGTTGAGAAGTGGGTTTGAGATAAAGAGATATGTGTGGTGGAATATGATTAATGTTATGTCACTGTTGTATGTCTGATGGAAATTGAGATATTTTAAAACCCAAAGACCAAAACTAGTATTGAGTCAGTTATAAAAATCAAAATGCATAAAAAACAGGAGTAGCAAGGCTCGAACTCGGGTCTTTCATATGGTAAAGCAAGGGAGTTTCCATTATACTAGAATGGTAATATGGATATGGGGTCGAAATACTAATTCTTATGGGGTCATTCAAAAAATTATTATATCGCTTCTAAGAAATTTTTAAAAAACATTGGTGTCCCGGGACACCGATAGTTACTATGTGGGTCCGCCCTATAAACCTTGTCTGTCACCATCACCTATCTCGCCGCCACCACCAACTCGAGCAATCAACAACATCACCTAACTCCACCACTGCCAACCACCAACTCTCTTACCGGGAAACCATCTGAAGGAAGTCAAAGAGATCGACGTATAGGAATCAAGCCACAGGTCACCGTCGTATTCGGTTATTTTATAAGAGTTGTGATTGGTTGTAGCTCATAGTTTTTTTTTTTGCAACCCTGACGAAGCTAATCGAGCCTGTGATTTGGAACAATTTTAGTATCGTTGCACTAATCGATAAATTGTTTACATATGAACAGAGAAAGAGTGGGTGTGACTCAAGATACAACCATTTTCTGATATGCGAGTATTTCAGATGGTGTGTGTGTGTGAGAGAGAGAGAGAGAGATAAAGAGATAGAGAGAGAGAGAGATAGATAGATAGATAGAGAGAGAGAGAGAGATAGAGAGGGAGAGAGATAGAGAGAGAGAGGGGGGCATAGATAGAGATAGAGAGAGAGATGACGGTGGTCAGATGGCCGGCATACGGTGACGGGGCTGGTTGATGGTGGTAATGGTGGTTGTGTGGTGGTGACAGAAGTTTGTTGAAAAAGATTACCGGGATGATAATGGAGACTGGGTAGGGTGGGACCCACATTAATTGTATTTAAAATAATTCTAAATTAGGTGGGTTTCATCAAGTATCTGAATTTAAATTATTTTGTTTTTGAAATTTAAGGGGTATTTTAATTAATGGGTGAAAATTACTATTTTGCACTCATATGTATTAAACATGCTATAATTTAACTGAGTTTTTGAATGTTAATTAGTATAAAGGACAAAGACGAGACATTTTGTCATATAGAAGAGTGAGTGAAACTAAACTTTTTAAATGACCTATTCCATAAATTATCTATGTTTAAAGGACAAAATAGTGAAGACCCAACACATGTAAGGATTGTGTGAAACATTTTGAACATTTTTTCATATAAAGGACAGCGAGTGAAACTAATTTTTATATATAAAGCTGAGTTGAAAAGGTTAACGAGTGGCATATCACTCCCTTCATGGGTTAAGAGACGTTGATTGCAAAGTGAGTTAAAACGTTAATGGGCCTTAAAATCCTCTTCACACACACACCTAGGGTATTCATAGGGTCAACCCGATCGGTTTTCAGGTTAATCGGGTCGGGTTAGTCGGGGTTTCCTTAAAAAATATCTAACCCGCAACCCGACCCTATTAAGGTTCGGGTTAGATGGGTTCGGGTTATTTGGGTTAGTCGGGTTAATCGGGTTAACCATGTTACTTTATAATTTTAAGTTGTTTTTTGTGTTTGTAACTCGTAGGCTGCAAAAGTTCTCATTCCACTCAATTGCCAATTTCTTTTACAAGTAATTATCTTATAATTACATATATATACACGTAAACGAACCGAACAAACATGAACAAAGGCATGCCCGTGTTTGTTCATTTAACTGTTAACGAACACGGATTCTTAATCGAACAAATCTTTGTGTTCATGTTCGTTAGTTAAAAACCAAACATGTTCGTGTTCGTTTATGTTCTTTCATTTAAAACTTAACAAACATAAATGAACATAATTAAACAAAGGTAAAAGAACATGAAGGAACATATATGCACATACATTAACGAACACAAATTCACATAAACGAACATAAATGAACACATTTAAATAAAAATAAACAAACAAATATAAAACATATTAGGGTGATATAATTTTTAAATGAAAATAATATTTAATAAGTTTATATTAATATGTAAATGAACATGAATGAACGTAAAAAAACTTCAATGAACGATCATAAACGAACGTTCACGAACATAGATGAACGAGTGAAACATGCGTTCATGTCCGCTCGTTTAATTTAATGAGCACAACATAAATGAACTTTCTGTCGAACGGTTCATGAATAAGTAGAATAATTAACTTCTTTATAAAGCTTACAATATTGCCTTTATAATGCTTATTTCGCATTTCCATCATTGTTTCTAAATTTAATTATTACCACTAATCGGGTTATTCGGGTTAACCAGAAACCCGACATTTTTCCATGAATGAACCCGAAACCCGACCCTATTAACAATTCGGGTTATTCGGGTTGACCCGAATAACCCGATTAACACTTTTTAACCCTATTAACCCGAACCAAATTTTCTTATTCATGTTCGGGTTGGGTTAATCGGGTTCGGGTATTATGGACGCCCTTACACACACCCACTAATTTAAGAATCAATTTAACATTAAATAAAAGGAGGTAAATGGGGGTTAAACAATTTCTTTAGGGTGATGTGGAGTGAAATGGGTAAGTTAGGCGATATGGTGGTGCCTATGTGAAGTTAAGAAACTTGAATGTATACCCTATGGCCTAAGCTAGTACGAAACATATCTATTGACGAGTAGGATGAAATACAAAATCGTTGGAGGTATTATATAATGGTCAACACGGTCAAATGACAGTTAATATAGTTACAAGTTTACAAAGTGCATAGGGCATATATGACAATAGTTGAAAGTTACTTAAAGGAGTTGAATAACTTGTCACTTCCTGTGAACATGAAGGACTGAATGTGTTAACCTGGAAGAAAGGTTGTTAAAGGCTCCTATGGGACGTTATAAACTGGAAACTAGGATTTCCTTCTCAATTAAATTCTCTCTCGTTTCTATATCGTTTTCATTGATTGTTAGTTCTTGAGATTCGTTTTTTTTCGTGTTCGGTAAGCCCTATAAGTTTGATTAGTGGTATTCTTGTAATATGTTTAAATTTGTGATTAATAAACGAAGTCGTTGGTTCATGCTTAACAGATGCTCTTTCTCTTGTTTTATCGCTAGGCTAGTTCTTGTATTGCTTACTTAATGTTTTAACTGTTCTTATTCAATTTATATATTTACATTTACAACTAAAGTTGTGCTTCATGAGTTGTAACTTAAGATTCTAATGGTGGTACACTGCTGAGGTTATTTTGCGTAATTTGTTAATTGACAATGTCTTGAATAGTGATACGTGTCTCTCTGACACACATTTTTTCATCTACAACCAGATGATGAAAATTATATCGCCACACTCTCTTTCCGCCGCCCTCTTTTTCTCTCTTCGGTCAACAACCGTATTCCGCTAAAACTGTCGCATCTCTGGTTCACCCTGCCGCCACCACACGATTATTAGCCATCACTTCTGTTGTTGGGTTCAATTTCCTAACCCTAGGCGGCGGTCATGTGTTGGAAGCAGTGACCTATGGGTCGACCGTCCGTCGTTGCTGGGTTCCTCCGGTTGGGAACCCTTGGTGATAGTGGAATGGAGGTAAACGTTGTTGGGTTCCGATCGGGAAACCTTGGTGGCAGTTGGGTTTTGGTGTTTTACCGTCAGTGGTGGTTTAGCGGTCCGGTGGTTGGATTTGCCGTTGTCGGGTTCCTTTTTGGGACAAGTGGCGTGCGTGGTGGCGGTAGAGTGCCGTTAACCCAGCATGGCAGTGAAGTGGTGATGACTGTTGTGGTTAGCGATTGTCCCTGCTCATGTTTTTTGAGCTACTTTAGCCCGTCATGTTTTTCCTTTTGTGACATCTTGTTTTTTTGATAAATATTCAGTGACATTTATCCGTTTTATTTAATTATTTAATTATTATTGTTAGTTTAAGTTTAAATATTATGTCAGGTTAATTTTATAAAATTGTTTTTTATATTGCATTTAATATAACAATTTTATTTGTTAATTTTATATATACTATGGCTTTATTTAGAGTTTTATCGTCTTTTAAATTATATTTAGTAAAAATTATTTATCAATATAATAATATTCTTTAAATTTATTAAAAAAAACAACTAAAACAAAATGTTATTACCATCTTATATTATTGTGTTAATTTTATTTCTTTTTTTGTAAATTGATCTATATTTGGTTTTTATTCAGAAACTCTTAACAAGTTTTTTTAAAATAAAGTTTCATCTCACTATATAAAATTCCTTAAGAAACTCTAGAAAGGGCAGCGGAAGTTCATTTTGCTTTAAGCCTTCACAATAACTAGGCATGCCTTGTTATCTTTGACCGGCCCATTTTTTTGCCCGTTTCATTACGTGCCCCCCGTAGAAAAAAATTTCTAGATCCGCTACTGTTTGGCATGCAACATGCACGTTAGCTGATGTGTGTCTAATGCTGCTCTTTCTAAGTAACTCACAACTAATCTTTAAATTTATAAAACAAGATTCCTAAAGAAACCACACAAAACCGTCCAGTGTACCGATCACTAATAGTATAGAACTAAGGAAGTCCGAGTATCGAACACAAGGACACGTGAAAACGTTTTTAATACTTAACCCTAACCAAGACTCACCTAAGAATATTTAAATGATTTTTAATAATTAACTACTTGACCTAACTTACTTTAACTAAATTAATTAACTAAACTTAACTTAACTAAACACTTGATAAAACCTAGAGACTTAAATGCAATTGGAGAAAACGTCTACTTAGGTAAGAATCATATTGAAGGTATAATAAGCTAATAGATTGAAGAATCTCACGAGACCGGTTTCTAAGGATGACACAACCTCTTGGTCTCACTAACAAACCCTGACTTATACTCAGTTGATTTTAAGAACAAACCGGGGAATGAATTGCTAAAGTGTTCTAATGTCGACTCTCCTCTCGGTCTCACCGACACACGACCCTTATGGAAACGAATACTACACAACCAAGGATAGAGGAACCATCTAGTTTAACATAAACTAGTCAACTAATCGCTCACAAACCCAAACCCAACAAGAACCGAACCCGCTCTCGCGCCATCATAATCCTAACAAGTAAAAGCTATGAGATGACCTTACTTCCTATCACCTCTCGCTCTCTAAGAAGGTGCCTACCCCCTTAATTTAACTAATTACCATACCCACTAAAACCCTACGGTTGTACTTCCCGCAAACAGTCTCTAAACACAAAGTAAAGAGTTCAAACAAGCAAAAATCAATCAAAACCGATTCAATCAATCAAAGCAAGAGGTATATGAGTATAATTAAATAAATCATAGACAATAAACACAACCTAATTCAATATTAAACCAAACTTTCATCAACAATTCAAGTCATGATGATCAACAATCCATATTACTCACTAAAACCTAACAATATTCATCTAACCTAGGTAGAACTAACTACTTTAGCCAAACATATTAGGGCAGCAGCTATACATCAAAGTAAACATAATATACTCAACCAAAACATAATTAAACTCATTCAATGATCAATGATAATCAATAGCAACTCAATCTTCAATTTAAATGTAAAACAATCCAAGTTAAAGATCAAAATCAACAAGTTATGTATCTTGAACAAAAGAACAAAGTTTATAAGAGTTATACTTAATATTATGGCTGAGTTTATGGATGAATAAGGTCCCTATCTGCTGTACCAAGTCTCCCTTAGCCTTCTTCTTCCTTTCCTAGCCGCCATGAAGCTTGCTCAACACTTTTTTTCTCTTCTCCTTCTTGCTGCCGAGTCCGATCGGCCCTATAGTGGCTGTTAGGGTTTTTTTGTTTTTTAAATATCTTAATATATTATGCATAAAAGGTTTGGATCTTCTGGGCTTGGGTCGGGCCTTGAGTTGTAGTCTTCAAAGTTGATCATTAAGGCCCCCAGAGTCTTCAAACTTTACTCTTTTCTACATTAAAACTCATAACCTACAATTAATATTCAATCTATGTAAGATCATGCAAAAACCATCCATAACTCTTATTTATTAAACGATTAAGCAATTAAAACATGATAAAACGATACGGAAAGTAAGTGTGTTTTACAACACATCAAACATCCCCACACTTAAGACTTTTTCTTCTCTAAAAAAGAAATCTACACAGGATCATAACCCAGTGAAAAACAACAAACTCTCATATTATTAATCATTATCAAAACACAAGAAACAGCTCGACATATTGACCGCGATTGCTGATATTGTTGTCCACTTAAACCCAACTACCAGCCAGTCAAGCCCCCCTTTTGCATTAAACGTTTTAAGTCCAAAAATTAAGGCTACACCTACCCCATCTCAGACAAAGAGAGCTAGAAGACTAGAGTTGAAGCAAACTGGTTCGACAAATCACCATAAGCCAAGGACTCGTTGATGGTACTAATTAGATGCACTCGGTAAATTTTGATGGATAAATGGTCATGTGGAGGTCGTACAAGCTATTCCTAAATATTATTGGACTTTGTCCTATAAATTCCTAATTTGATATTTATTGACTAAGAACCTTCGAGCCCCAATAGTGTATCCTCAGAGTCACTATCCCCAAGGTAACACGTAAACTCTAAGTCCCGTCTAGTATGTGCATCTTTTGCCTCTTTTTACTAACTTTAAACAATGCTTCTTTGGCATTTTACAATACATAACTTTCTTCACAAGCATTTGCTTTTCTTGAACAACTATTGATAATACAATACATAACTTTCATAACAAACTTTCAAAACATACTTTTCTTTTTTTTTTTCTCTCTTTTTTTAATCTTTTATATCACCCTAAAATATATAACTATTTCTAAGCTCCTAAAAAGAGGGACATGTGGTGGTGTACTGGTTTGAGTGCATTTAATTCTTACCATCTCAAAATTTTCAGATTATGGTAATCCTCCCTAAGCATCGAAATTCGGTTTCACCGTTTTTCAAAGTATTATATATATAAAAACCGCAAAAGAGGACTATCAAAGCTAGTTGGGCCTACCGACACATCCTAAATCAGATATGCAAACCATCCCTTATTTTATTATTATATTATATATTTCAAAAGTTCCGAGAGTTCGTTAGCACAACGGTAATAATATTATTTCCTGCTTAACGTAGAGCAAAAACAATTTTCAAGGGACATTTTTTTTAATTTTTTTATTCTACAACTAAGTAAAGTAAATTCCCATCCCCACACTTCAAACGAAATCGTCCTCGATGAGAAAAAAAAGAATACAAATAAAATAAATTAAAACTTAAAATAGCAAAAAGTAAAATAGAGAACGGGTTACTCCCCTGGTTTATATGCAGAATCTTCATCAGCTATGTATCAATCGAGCGACCGTATAGCATTTCATTCGCGGCCGCAACCTCGGGAGACCAGTTCCAAAACGCCATCAGAGCTACCTTGCGCATAATAATACCTGCAATAACTCAAACTCGCTCGCATGTAGCGACGTACAAAACATAAAGCAAAAACATAAGAAATAAACATATTTTTGCGTTTTTGTAATTTTTTAATTTTTTTGATTTTTATTAATTTTTTAATTTTTTTATATTTTTTAATTTTTAATTATCAAAAATAAAATAAATAAAAACAGATAATAAAGTAAATAATAATACAAACTATACAACTAGGGCTATCTCCTGAGTGATGCATCCAACACATCTATGTCTCGGTGAATGAGTCAAGGTAGAACACCTCAACTGTCTGATCAGCTATCGGCTCTCCTATGTAGTGCTTCAACCTGTGACCATTTACCTTAAACTTCCCGCTTTGATCTTGTATCTCAATAGTGCCATACGGGAATACCTCAGTAACCATGAACGGTCCCGACCATCGGGATTTTAACTTTCTCGGGAATAACCTAAACCGGGAGTTATACAATAAGACCTTATCCCCACACTTGAACTGCGTATTACCCTTCAGCTTTCTATCATGCAGTTCTTTCGTCCGATCCTTATACTTAAATGATTGTGCATACGTATGATCCCGGAGCTCCTTTAACTCGTGTAACAGGTGGAAAAGATTTCCCTCTGAGGCGGATAAATCAAGATTAACCCTCTGAAGAGCCCATGAAGCACGGTGCTCCAACTCAACAGGAAGATGACATGCCTTCCCATAAATCATCCGAAATGGTGTGGAACCAGTTGGAGTCTTGTAGGCTGTACGGAAGGCTCACAAAGCGTCATCTAATTTGTCGGACCAATCCCGACGATTCGCACTAACGGTTTTCTCATAAATACGTTTGATTCCCCGATTACTCACTTCCACCTGCCCACTAGTCTGTGGGTGGTAGGCGGTCGCAAGCCGATGGGTGACCCCATAGCGCTGCAACGCCTTACCCATATGCGAATTGCAGAATTGAGTACCTCGATCACTGATCAAGGCTTTCGGGACACCAAATCGATCAAAGAGACTCTTAAGAAAACGGACTACCACTCGGGCATCATTCGTGGGTAGAGCTTTGGCTTCAACCCACTTTGACACATAATTGACGGCCACGAGTATGTACTTGTTCCCACACGAAGATGGAAACGGTCCCATGAAATCAATGCCCCACACATCGAAAACCTCACAAACTTGAATAGCATTCTGGGGCATTTCATTTCGCGACGAAATGTTGCCGGCACGCTGGCAACGATCACAACTCCTAACAAACGCATGGGCGTCCTTAAAGATAGAAGGCCAGTAAAAACCAGAATCAAAGATTTTCTTTGTCGTCGAACTCACACCGTGGTGACCTCCTGTTAGTCCCACATGACAATGGCTCAGAATCTTCCATCCCTCCTTGACATCTACACACCTCCTAATCAGCTGATCAGCACCACTGCGGAAAAGATACGGGTCGTCCCATAGTTAAAACTTAATGTCAGCAAAGAACTTCTTCTTTTGCTGGTAAGGCATCTTCGGGAGGTACCCGTCTGCGAGATAGTTCGCGAAATCAGCGAACCATGGAAAACCTTCCTCTTGTGCCGTAACAAACATGAGACTCTCATTTGGAAAACGATCGTCAATCCTGACCCCCGAATCTCCTAACTATGCTCCCTCTAGACGCGAAAGATGATCGACCGCCACATTCTCGGCCCACTTTTTATCAAGGATCTCAATATCAAACTCTTGAAGCAATAGGATCCATCGGATAAGACGAGGCTTAGCATCCTGCTTGCTGAAGAGATATCGAATAGCAGCGTGGTCCGTGTACACAATCGTCTTGGACAGAACTAGATAGGACCTAAGTTTATCGAATGCAAACACCATAGCTAAAAGCTCTTTCTCGGTGGTGGTATAGCTCTCTTGTGCATCGATTAAAGTCCGGCTAGCGTAGTAAATCGGATGGAAGTGTTTATCCTTCCGCTGTCCAAGAACCTCTCCGACTGCGAAGTCGCTCACGTCACACATCAACTCGAATGGTAACGACCAGTCGAGAGCAACCATGATCAGGGCGTTAATGAGTTTGTCTTTTAAAAGAACAAACGCCTCGATACACTGCTCAGAAAAAAAAGAATGGAGCATCTTTCTCCAGAAGTTTGGTTATGGGTCTCGCGATCTTAGAAAAATCTTTGATGAACCGACGGTAGAACCTGACATGACCTAGAAAACTACGAATAGATCTCACTGAAGTGGGCGGGAAAAGAATGGAAATGGTCTCGACCTTTGCTCGGTCAACCTCTATCCCCGCACTCGAAATCTGATGCCCCAGAACAATTCCCTCGCGAACCATTGAATGACACTTCTCCCAGTTAAGGACTAGGTTGGTGTCAACGCAGCGGGACATCATCCTCTCAAGATTAGACAAACAATGATCGAAGGAACTCCCAAATACGGAAAAATCGTCCATGAACACCTCCATGGAATCCTCGATCATATCATAGAAAATGGCCACCATACACCTCTGGAATGTTGTCGGAGCGTTACACATTCTGAACAGCATACGTTTGTAAGCAAACGTTCCGTAAGGGCAGGTAAATGTGGTTTTCTCCTGGTCGTCGGGAGCTATATGAACCTGTAAGTACCCGGAGAAACCATTTAAGAAGAAGTAGTACTGTTGACCTGCTAAACGCTCTAACATATAGTCAATGAAGGGTAAAGGAAAGTGGTCTTTCCTGGTTGCATCATTCAGTCTGCGATAGTCGATGCAGACTCGCCATCCCGTCACAGTCCTAGTAGGAATAAGCTTGTTCCTCTCGTTGGTGACGACAGTCATGCCACCCTTTTTAGGAACCACCTGGACTGGACTCACCCAAGCACTATCAGAAATGGGTAACATGATCCCCGCATCAAGGTGTTTAATGATCTCCTTCTTCACGACCTCTTGCATTTTCGAATTAAGCCGCCGATGCGGCTGAAATTATCCTCCATGAGGATTTTATGAGTGCAAAACGAAGGGTTGATACCCTTAATGTCGATAATCTTCCACGCAATAGCCTCTTTGTGCTCTCGTAGCACCCTCAACAACTTCTCCTTCTCGACCTCCGTCAAAGCAGATGCAATGATAACCGGCAACTTCCTCTCTTCATCTAAAAACGCATACTCAAGATGGGCAGGCAAATCCTTAAGTTCTAAGGAAGAAGGAGGACTCTCGATAGAGGGTCGGTCCATAGGATCGTCTCGTACGATCTCAGCAGACACGCCATATTCAGGGATATGCGACTCGGTGTCATCATCTAAGGACTGATTGGTCATGGAAACCATCTCAATATCTGAAATCTTCCTATCGAGGATCTGGGTGTCGGAGGCAGATCCTCAACAGATTTCGCTGAAAAACTCCCCAACGTGTTCCATGATGGTATCGATGAAGTATAAAGAGTCATCAGCAGACTTGGGGAGTTTCAGTGACTGTCGAACGTCAAAGGTGACGTTCTCATCCCCAACTCTTAAAATCAACTTACCCTCGCAGACATCGATCAATGCATGTGCAGTTTCAAGGAATGGTCGGCCCAAGATAAGTGGGACACTATCGTCATCGTTAATGTCCAAGATGACAAAGTCCACCGGAAAGATGAACTTGTCGAAACGAACAAGTATGTTCTTGACCACCCCTCGGGGGTATTTCACAGAACGATCAGCAAGCTGCATACTCATCCGGGTAGGACGGGTTTCGCCTAGACCCAACTTGCGATACACGGAATACGACATGAAATTAATACTGGCACCAAGATCCGCCAACGCATTAACAACCGTATTATCACTCAAGATGAAGGGAATCGTGAAACTCCCAGGATCGGACATCTTTTCTGGTAACTTTCTCTGCAAGACTGCAGAGCAACCAGCACTCAGAGGAATGGAAGAGACTTCAGCTAACTTCTTTTTATTCGAAAGAATGACCTTAAGGAACTTTTGCATATTTTGGCATTTGGGTGAGTGCCTCAAGGAATGGAATGTTAAGATGAAGCTTCTTCAAAAGATCAAGAAATTTGGAGTTCTGCTCCTCGTCTCTGTCCCTACGGACTCTCCGGGGATATGGAAGTCTAGGTTTGTAGACTCTCGCTGGTGTGCTGGGCAACTACTGGTTCTCGGCCGGTGTTGTACTTCCTGGGCTGCACCTCTGATGCACCTTCGCCGGTAGAGACTCCAACTGAATCTCCTCGTCCACCTGCTCCTCAAAGTCTACCGCAGGTTCTTCAAAGACTCCTCTCATCGCCTCCTGACTCACGGGCTCGCTACGTGCCCCTACACCGCTCCTCGTCGTCACAGCCTTCGCGAACGCCTTTGGATTTTGTTCAGTATTACCTGGAAGTGTTCATGGCGATCTCTCATTTAGACGACTTGCTATCTCTCCCATCTGCTGCTCAAGATTCTAAATTGACGCTCCCTGATTCCTCATGAATGACTCGTGCTCCCGAAATTTCTCTTGAGTCTCTTTGTGACGGGAGTCCTCTCGAGTCATAAGCTGCGATAGGTGATGTGTTTGTTGTGCCATCATCTCCTCTAACGTGGGTTTCTTCTCTCCGCTACTCGCCCCCTCACCAGAATCCTGGAATAGACTCTGATGCTGCTGGAAGCCGGACTGATTTTCGTTCCTCCAGTTGGAATTTTGGTTACCTCCCCACCCCGAATTATAAGAATTGAAAGAGTTTTGATTTCGATTCGGATTACTAACAAAGTCAACTGCCTCCTCCTGGAAACCTACGGGACACTGAATGGTATCATGCCCTCCTTTACAGATCTCCCACAGCTTACTCTTCACCTGCAAGTCCTTCACGATATTTGCCAACGCCTCAACCGGTGCCGCAAGTGCGGTGCTCATGTCAACCGGATGCATGCCACGTGATAGGAAGTCGACGGTCTTGGTGCTCTTAGCGGGTGGTCACTGGTATCCACTCATAGCTAACCCGTTAAACAAAGCAATGCACTCATCGGTATCCTTCATCGTCAATAAGTTGCCTCCCGCAGCCATGTCGAGCATACTCTGAGTCGCGTATGTCACTCCGTTATAGAACTTCTCAACAACTGTCCAGTCTTGTAGGCCGTGGTTCGGAAATAAAGCATTTTGGATCTTTCCCGCGCCTCGTAGAAGCTCTCGGTGTCCTCCATCAAGAAAGAATGAATCTGGTTACGCAAATGAGCGGCCTTAGCCGGAGGATCGTATTTTTCAAGAAATTGGGTCTAAATGGCAGCCCAAGTAGCAATGGATCCCTGTGGGAGGGACTCAAGCCACAGACTTGCATGATCAACGAGTGAGAATGGAAAAATGCGGAGTTTGATGGCGTCTTCGGATATGCCGGCAAGATGAAAAGTGTCGCAAATACGTGTAATGCGAGTGAGATGAGAATGTGGATTCTCATGGAGCAACCCGTGAAATTGAGCAGAATGAGAGATGGTGTTCAGAATGTTAGATGGAATATGCCAATTCGTCAGAACTGCGATGGCTGGTGGAGCAATGCTGGATCTCACGCCCGCATCGACCGGAAGGGCCCTGTCTGCAAATGACCTCCTCGGTGGTGGAATTGCGTCTCCCATAATCCTATCCCTAATGACGGATTCAGAAAAAATAGGAGAAGAGGATGTATTACCGACGAACGTAGAAGAACTGGAAGACGGTCTGGCACGGCGTCTCTCACGGAACTCTCATTCTGGTTCGGAAAATCCCTCAGATTCAGGCGGTTCTAGAGATTGAGTACGTCGCATACAACTATTAAACTAAATAAAAGGAACTAAAATTAGCTAAACTATTTAAACAAAGAAAAAGAAAAACAAAACAAGTAGCAACCAAGGTAAGTCCTAACTCGAGTCGTTCTCAATACGCCTCTAACTGTGTCCCCAGCAACGGCGCCAAAAACTTGATGTGTGTCTAATGATGCTCTTTCTAAGTAACTCACAACTAAGCTTTAAATTTATAAAACAAGACTCCTAAAGAAACCACACAAAACCGGCAAGTGTACCGATTACTAATAGTATAGAACTAAGGAAGTCCGAGTATCGAACACAAGGACACGTGAAAACGTTTTTAATATTTAACCCTAACCAAGACTCACCTAAGAATATTTAAATGATTTTTAATAATTAACTACTTGACCTAACTTACTTTAACTAAATTAATTAACTAAACTTAAACTTAACTTAACTAAACACTTGATAAAACTTAGAGACTTAACTGCAACTGGAGAAAACGTCTACCTAGGTAAGAATAATATTGAAGGTATAATAAGCTAATGGATTGAATAAACTCACTTCCCCTAGCGGGGTCCAAGGGGCAGAGCCCTTGGCTGGGGTTAAGCTGCCATGTCAGCTTGGAAAATTTTTATTTCTATTAACTGTCTTAACACATTTTCCATTATGATTTTGAATCATTAAATAATTTGCTACTTAAAAGTCCAAGGGCTTCTTTGTAATTAAATCATTCTTTTCTAAGTCCAGGGACCATTCTGTCATTCTGTTAAACTTTTAATTCGTTACTGGTTCATAACGAATTGACTTATCTTAGCGAACTGGTTCCTATAACGAATTGAACCCTTAACGAACTGGACTCCTTAACAAATTAGTCCATATAGCGAACCAGTCCAAGTAGCGAATTGGACCCTCTAATTCGTTATTTCTTTTAACGAACTAACTATCACGAATCTAGGGTAATTCGCTACCCTTTCCCTTAACGAATCAGATACGAACTAGGGCTAGTTTGTTATGCCCCCTCATACGAATCAACTAACGAATTACCTTTTAATTCGTTAGATTCCCATAGCGAACTAGGGTTAGGTCAGGGAATGTCAGAACATTCCCTGACAACCTCGTACATGTTTTTCTGGCGCCGTCATCGCCGGAAAACCGTGTTTTCGCTGGAAAAACGAGATTCTACTCGTTTTTCCACCGTTTTTCGTCCCGTTCGATCCAGATCTGAGCTAGGGTGATCCCTAAGCTCATCTTAGGTTCGATTTATACCCGATTCCACCCGGATCTCGTGACTTAAACGGTTTAATGGTGTCAACTTGTTGTTTCGTGACTATATCTAACGGGTTTAAGCTCATACAACAAAATACTTTCATACCTTGGGTCGTGATCGGTTTTCTATATTTCGGCTAGAAAGAGACTAGATAGAGAGAGAGCTTAAGTGTGTGTTTTGGTGGTGTATGGAATATGTGTAAAATGAGGGAATTAATGGTGATTATGGTTTATATATTTAGGGATCATGGGCTTAAGCCCATGGTCTTTCCTTCTTTCTTTCATACCCAAGTCAATAACCCATATCCATTCACCCAACACTAGACCAACTCTTTTTTATCTATTCATCTAAACTGATAACGACCCACTATGAAATAAACAAAATTTATTTTATTATTATAACCAAAAGTAGGATGTTACAAGTCTTCCCTCCTTAAAGAGGTTTCGTCCCCGAAACCTAACTATTACATAAACAAATTTGGATAAAATTTGCGCATCTCTTCTTCAACTTCCCATGTAGCATCCGATCCCTTGTGATACTTCCATATCACCTTCACTAGTGGGATAGCTTTATGACGGAGCTGCTTTTCCTTGGGGTCAACTATCTTGATTGGTTGCTCAATGTAGTTTAGCTGTTCGTCAACCTCAATGTCCATTATTGGCACGTGCGACATGTCATCAGCTAGACATTTTCTCAAATGAGAAACATGGAAGGTTGAGTGAATTCCTTCTAACTCTTCTGGCAAATCTAACTTGTAAGCCACTTCACCTACTCGATCTAAAATCTTGAACGGTCCAATGTACCTCGGACTCAGCTTTCCCCTCTTCCTAAAACGAATAATTCCTTTCCAAGGCGAGACCTTGAGCATCACATTGTCACCAACGTTAAACTCAATCGGTCGTCGCCGCTTATCAGCATACGAATTCTGTCTGTCTTGAGCGGCTTTCATTCTTGCTTTGATCTGATCGAACTTTGAAGAGGTTTCTTGCACAACCTCTAGGCTTCCCATCTCCTTCTGACCAATTTCTCCCCAGCATACTGGAGTTCTACAACGTCTTCCATACAACATCTCAAACGGTGGCATACCAATACTTGAATGGTAACTATTGTTATAGGAGAACTCTGCCAGATGCAGATGATCATTCCAACTTCCACCAAAGTCTAAAACACAAGCACGTAGCATATCCTCAAGGATTTAGATCGTCCTTTCAGACTGTCCATCTGTATGAGGATGATACGCCGTACCGATGTTCAATCTCGTTCCCATGGCTTCATGGAACTTCTTCCAAAACCTCGAAGTAAAGCGAGTATCTCTATCTGACACGATCGATAACGGCACTCCATGCTTAGATACAACCTCTTTTATGAACAAGCTTGCTAACGTTTCTGACGAGATAGCCTCTCGTATAAGAAAGTGAGCACTCTTAGTCAAACGATCCACAATCACCCAGATGGGTATCATGATGCTTAGCTGTACGGGGTAGCTTAGTTATGAAATCCATGGTGATGTGTTCCCATTTCCATTCTGGTATCTCCAAAGGTTGCATCTTTCCATAAGGCTTCTGATGCTCTGCCTTGACTTGTAAACAAGTTAAGCACTTACTGACATAATCTACCACGTCATTCTTCATTCCTGGCCACCAATAGTCTCTTTTCAAATCTTGGTACCTCTTCGTATTTTTTGGATGAATCGAATACCTTGACTTATGGGCTTCATCTAAGATTCGACCTCTGAGATCTCCATAGGATCTACATACGGTCAAACCTAATATTAACACCATGCGTGTTTTCCATCAACTAGTCTTGCTGACCGAAAATCCTTTCTTTCTTTACTAGCCCTTCATCTACCAGCACTTCTGACTGCACCTTATGATTTCTTCAAATAAACTGGAGTTCATAATTAGCTGATATGACTTTACTATTGCAATGACTTCCTCATTCTTACGGCTTAGCGCATCAGCAACCACGTTAGCTTTACCAGGGTAGTACTTAATATCACAGTCATAATCCTTTATCAATTCTAACCATCTTCTCTGCCTCATGTTCAATTCCTTCTGCTCGAAGAAGTACTTTAAACTCTTATGATATGTGTAAATGGTACACTTAGTACCATACAGATAGTGTCTCCATATCTTGAGAGCATGCACTACTGCTGCTAGCTCCAAATCATGCGTCGGATAAGTACTCTCATGGACTTTCAACTGTCTAGACGCATAAGCTATCACCCTCGTTGCATCAATACGCAACCTAACCCATGATGCGAAGCATCAGTACAAACAACCAAATCCTCGTCACCATCGGGTAAAGCAAGGATTGGAGCATGCGTGAGTCTCTTCTTTAACTCTTGAAAAGCCTCTTCTTGAAACTTACCCCAACTGAATACTATCGACTTTCGGGCCATACCGGTCAACGGTGCAGCTATCTTGGAGAAACCCTCGATGAATCTCCTATAGTTGCCAGCTAACCCTAAGAAGCTTCGTATATCAGTCAGATTCAGTGGAGTCTTCCAATTTGTTATCGCTTCAATCTTAGCTGGGTCCACGGTAATCCCTTCAAGATTAATCACGTGACCTAGAAATTGCACTTCTCGTAACCAGAACGTGCATTTCGAAAACTTAGCATACAACTTTTCTTTCTTCAAAGTCTCCAATACCTCTCTCAGATGCTCAGCATGATCAGACTCGCTTCGGGAATAAATCAATATATCATCGATGAAGACGATAACTGAGCATGATCCAACATTGGCCGACACACCCTATTCATCATGTCCATAAATGCTGCGGGAGCATTCTTTAGACCGAATGACATTACGAGGAACTCATAGTGTCCATACCGCGTTCGGAATGCTGTCTTAGGGATGTCTGCCTCCTTCACCTTCAGCTGATGATAGCCTGATCTGAGATCTATTCGTGAGAATCAACTTGAACCTTGCAGTTGGTCAAACAGATCATCAATCCTTGGCAAAGGATATATATTCTTTACCGTAAGTTTGTTCAACTCGCGATAGTCTATGCACATTCTCATACTTCCATCCTTCTTCTTCATGAATAACACTGGCGCGCCCCAAGGGGAAACACTTGGTCTAATAAAACCTTTGTCGAGGAGTTCCTGCAGTTGGGACATCAATTCTTTCATCTCAGACGGCGCTAGACGGTAAGGTGCTTTCACGACGGGCTGGGCTCCTGGTATTAAGTCTATCTGGAATTCTATCTCTCGCTCCGGTGGCAACCCCGGAAGATCCTCTGGGAATACTTCTGGGTAATCGCACACCATAGGAACAACTTTCATTTCTTTCTTCTCGGCCGTAGCATTGAAAACATACACCAGGTAGGCACCGCACCCTCGCCTTAACAAACCTTCGGCTTTTATCATTGAAATGACGTTAAACCCTGAACTTTCTTTATCACCATAAACCGTCACCGCACTACCGTCTAAAGACCTTAGCTTTATTATTCTACTCTTACATACTATCTGAGCTTTGTATTCCGATAAACAATCCATTCCCAAGACTACATCGAACCTTCCTAAGGTCATAACATACAAAGTAACAAAGAACTCATGTCCCTCTAGTTCTATCTTACCGTCCTTAACCACTTTCGTTATTTTCACCGAGGTGTCACTAGCGGTTTCTAATATAAAGGTTTCAGACACTCGGCAACATTTCATTTTAGCTAATTTACTAAATGTAGTAGCTACAAAACTTCTATTCGCACCCGAATCAAATAATACTGAAGCAGAAATACCGTTTACTAAGAACGTACCAGTCACAACATCAGAAATCTGCCTAGCTTGTTCCTGGGTCAGCATGTAGAGTTTTAGGCCTCGCTTGATCAGCATCTTTCTTCTCACTCCCTCCAGTTTCACCACTCGTACAAGCCCTCGCCAAGTGACCCGTCTGTCCGCACTTATAGCACGCGGGCTTCGCATAGAAATCTTGAGCAAAGTGCCCCATCTTACCACATTTGTAGCAGGCATTTGACCCTGATCTACACTCCCCACCATGGGACTTCCCACACTTTCGGCACACCTCAGACCCAGTGCCCCACTTGCACTCTCCAGCATGCATCTTTCCGCACGTCCTACATGACCTTTTCTCCCACACTCTCGGTTGCTTGTTCTTGGGGTTCCACATCTGAGTACCTGGTCGTTTGGCAGGCGCGACCCACTTCTTCTCCTTATTATCTTCCATGGCCACCTCATCTGTCAAGTCTTCATATACCGTTTCCACGAGCCCCACAGCAGAATCAAAAGTACCTGGTCTACCAGCCTTGACCAAGACGCGAACATTTTGTGGCAGTCCCCTAAGGTAGCATTTGATCCGCTTGGCCTCGGTGTTCACCATATCTGGTACCAACCTTGACAGATGGTTGAACTCAATGAGATATTCGCGGTGCGTCATCTTACCCGCTTTCAGACTCAAGAACTTCATCTCAACCTTCTCTACCTCTGCATCAGCACAGAATCGTTTCATCACTAGCTCTTTCAGATCGTCCCACCTCAAGGCCTTGATCTCTTATCGACTCTTCCTCTGCTCAACAGTCTCCCACCAGTACATCGCCTCTTCACCGAATGACTGGGT
Organism: Bidens hawaiensis; assembly: GCF_021521415.1. Classification (NCBI taxonomy): domain Eukaryota; kingdom Viridiplantae; phylum Streptophyta; class Magnoliopsida; order Asterales; family Asteraceae; genus Bidens; species Bidens hawaiensis. Next base: position 156,573 of record NW_027494316.1, read on the forward strand.
AGCATATCCCACAGCTTGGTCGGGACGGCATTCGCTAATTCGGATAATTTTGTCCATCGCGGTTATCCAATGGAGAGTAGCGATTGCGTCTTCCAAGCCAGTTAGCTTTGGTGGATCACAGCCTTGAAAGACTTATAGTTGCACCCGCCTCGGCCTCTTTTCCGGTCATTGACCTTCACTGACTTAACCACACTTGATTCTTCCCTCTCTCCTTCATCATCCTTCCTACCATCACCTTCCGCCCTTTCAGCGGTTCTTTCTCGGCCTCCAGCAGACTTCTCGGGATTCCAGTTCTTCGCAACAGCTGCTACCGCCTGAGCAATGGCAGCTTGAACAGCAGGGTCAAGTTGTTACCCTTCGTTGTTACTCGGATTTTCACCGGCTGCACTTCCTTCTCCCTCAGCATTAGTAGCTACTTCTACTGATGGTTCTCGCACAACACGCGGCCTACCACGACGTCCCGTACGTCCTCCTCTTCCAGCAGCTTTCTTAGCTCCAGCCATTCGTATTCTATAAGGAAACATAAACGTCATCACTTAAGGAACCATTTAGTACAAGGATAGTAAGGCTAACAGGTAATAACAGTGGCCAGCTGTGATTAGCTGCTCACGTTACTTTTCGTGTCCTATACACTTCCTCTTATGAGTCTATTTGTGCTAATTCTACTTCTAGCAGTTAGACAATCAAACAGTTCATACCATCACATACTCCTATCCCTAGTTATTAAGCTAGCATTCATACATTCTTTATTTAGCTACTACGCAAACATTTATTCATCTTTCTACTTTACATGTGAATTTAATCACATACTTTACCTTTACTTAGCTTGCTTGAGTGACACATGGCATTCTCGTATTGGCATCTTCTTTCTTTTCTTACTTAATCCCATTCTCTGTTCGAGTCTAAGCATGTAGGATGCTTAAATCTCTCGAACTTTGCTCTGATACCAACTTGTAAGGCCCCGTCACCGGTGCCTCACTTTAATGTTGGATTTACTCATAAACGCAGTTCATAATATCATAGTTAATAAAAACGTTCGAGGAATATTAAAACATTCAAACCATTATATTACATAACCATCCTTTCTTGTCTTAACGGGCATTCAAATTATTTAAACATTGTCTTTTAAAACATCATAGCATAACACTTCATTGAGATGCCAGTGTCTTCAAATCCATGCCATGTGCTTCCCCTCAAGCAAGTTACCTCATTCTACTCACCTGCGTGCATACTAAAAGTCAGCTACGCTGAGTGAGTTCTAGTTAATCAGGTAACATACATTACATCCATATACATACACATGTATCCGAAGACACATACTTTCGTCTCTTCTTACATACTTATTTACATACTTACGTACATGATTTCATTCTTACATATACCTTTATAGAGCATTCTGCCCTATAGCTTTCGCCGATATTATTAGGTTCGGTTCCCTGCATTCGCCGATATTATTAGGGTCGGTTCCCTACATTCGCCGATACTATTAGGGTCGGTTCCCTTCATTCGCTGATACTATTAGGGTCGGTTCCCTACATCCGTACTATAATAACATACCTGTCCTTTACATACGTTCCTCGACAATACGTGCAATCTCCAAAGAGCGTTCACGTACCATTAACATATCGTACATCCATTATTCATACATCATATGCATTCATACATACGTCATTCATACATCATACATATCAATCAAACCTTTAACTACCACTTGACGGCGCATGCAATATCCAAAGATCGTTCACACACCGTCAAGCAATCATCATACAAGGCATACACTTACCACCTAAGGTAAGTGTATTAACTATCACATCGAGTATGCACACAGCCCCGAAAACATAACAAGGAAGTGGAGCTAGAAACTCACCTCAATGCAGTTGCGTTCACCGTTTACGGTTATTCCCTTCTTGAGCTGTGCACGACTAACTGTATAATGATTATACGTATCAATAAACTATCACTACACATATAGTCTTTCTAGTTTAATTATTACCCTCGACGAACGGGGGTCCGGGGGCAGCGCCCCTGGCAGCAAGGTTCTAGGGGCGGCAGCCCCTAGCGGGGTCCAAGAGGCAGAGCCCCTGGATGGGGTTAAGATGCCAGGTCAACTTGGAAAATTTTAATTTCTATTAACTGTCTTAACACATTTTCCATTAGGATTTTGAATCATTAAATAATTTGCTACTTAAAAGTCCAAGGGCTTCTTTATAATTAAATCATTCTTTTCTAAGTCCAGGGACCATTCTGTCATTCTGTTAAACTTTTAATTCGTTACTGGTTCATAACGAATTGACTTATCTTAGCGAACTAGTTCCTATAACGAATTGAACCCTTAACGAACTGGACTCCTTAACGAATCAGTCCAAGTAGCGAATTGGACCCTCTAATTCGTTATTTCTTTTAACGAACTAACTATCACAAATCCAGGGTAATTCGCTACCCTTTCCCTTAACGAATCAGATACGAACTAAGGCTAGTTCGTTATGCCCCCTCATACGAATCAACTAACGAATTACCTTTTAATTCGTTAGATTCCCCTAGCGAACTAGGCTTAGGTCAGGGAATGTTCTGTGTCAGAACATTCCCTGACAACCTCGTACATGTTTTTCCGGCGCCACCTTTCCGGCGCCGTCATAGCTGGAAAACCGTGTTTTCGCCGGAAAAATGATATTCTGCTAGTTTTTCCAACGTTTTTCTTCCCGTTCGATCCAGATCTGAGCTAGGGTGATCCCTAAGCTCATCTTAGGTTTGGTTTATACCCGATTCCACCCGGATCTCGTGACTTAAACGGTTTAACGGTGTAGGCTCGTCGTTTCGTGACTATATCTAACGGGTTTAAGCTCATACAACAAAATACTATCATACCTTGGGTCAGGATCGGTTTTCTCTTCTATATTTCGGCTAGAGAGAGACTAGAGAGAGAGAGAGAGCTTAAGTGTATGTTTTGGTGGTGTATGGAATATGTGTAAACTGAGGGAATTAATGGTGATTATCGTTTATATATTTAAGGATCATGGGCTTAAGCCCATGGTTTTTCCTTCTTTCTTTCATACCCAAGTCCATAACCCATATCCATTCACCTAACACTAGACCAACTCTTTTTTTTTAGTTCATCTAAACCGATAACGACCCACTATGAAATAAACGAAATTTATTTTATTAGTATAACCAAAAGTAGGATGTTACAATGGTCTTGTTGGTCAACATAAACTTATCCATTTAAAAAAAATTATTTATTATTATAATAATATTCTTTAAATTTATTAAAAAAATCAACTCAAACAAAATGATATTACCAACTTATATTATTGTGTTAATTTTATTTCTTTTAACTTTGTAAATTGATCTATATTTGGTTTTTATATATTTAGAAACTCTTAACAACTTTTTTTAAAATAAAGTTTCATCTCACTGTATAAAATTCCTTAAGGAACTCTGGAAAGGGGCGCAGAAGTTCATTTTGCTTTAAGCCTTCACAATAACTAGGCATACCTTGTTATTTTTGACTGGCCCATTTTTATGCTCGTTTCATTACGTGCCCCCATAAAAAAATGAGTGGCATGCAACATGCATGTTAGCCATGTACCATACAAAACTATCTACATGGTCTTGTTAGTCAACATAAACTTATCCATTTTAAAAAAAAAAATATTATTTATCATTATAATAATATTCTTTAAATTTATTAAAAAAACAACTCTAAACAAAATGTTATTACCATCTTATTATATTATTGTCTTAATTTTATTTCTTTTTTTTTACATTGATCTATATTCAGTTTTTATATTTTAGAAACTCTTAACAACTTTTTTTAAACTAAAGTTTCATCTTACTATATTAAATTCCTTAAGGAACTCTGGGAAGGGGTGCGGAAGTTCATTTTGCTTTAAGCCTTCACAATAACTAGGCATGCCTTGTTATCTTTGAACGACCCATTTTTTTGCATGTTTCATTACGTGCCCCCCATAGAAAAATTTATGGATCCGCTAATAATTGGCATGCAACATGCATTTTAGCCATGTACCGTACAAAACTACATGGTCTTGTTGGTCAACATAAACTTATCTATTTTAAAAAAATAATAAACATGAACACGATTTTAGTTTGGGCCATCCCTGAAAGATTCTACATATCACCATGACATGTACTATAACTTTTCGGGTTTTTCGCTTTGTCATTTATAACTGTTACCCGACCCATTTACGGGTCCGGGCTCTTTAGTTAATAAAATTCCCGTGCTTATCAAGTTATATTTACTCTATAATTTATTTATCGTTTCATTAATTTAACTTTCGCGCTTTTAACCCAAATACAAGTTTTAGCCTCTTATATCTCCAACTTCAAACTACAAGGGCCTGAGTGCAACTTATGTTATATAACCCACCTTCTTAATTGGTTAATCCATTTACCCATCCCTTTGTCTAAATGGGTTTTCTTGGACCCGAATCAAGAAATCAATCAATTGAATGTCCAAATCTGTTTGTGATCGAGTTTTATATTAGGAAATCGTTTACTTTTGATTAGACGCGGCTCACCGACAAGTTAATTATGTTAATTACATCATTTTTAATCGTTTTTTTCCTTCTTTAACCTAACCGAAACCCTAAATCATGGATGAACACGAAATAATTGTTATTATTCCAATTAATTGTGAGGATACCTTCCTTGTTTGATCGCCGACACTAACCCTCTATTTAATTGAATTCATTTGACTCGTTAATTGCTCGTTCAATCCACTTAACCGCCGGCCCTGTTCTTGCGTCGTTTCCCACATTCTGCTCGTCATTTAAGGTGATTAAATATATGTTTTGAATCGAGTTTGCAAGGGGATCGAAACCCCTAAACTTGTTTTGGTTAATCATAACGGATTGGATCGAATCAAGTTTAGGGTTTATATAATCAATTGTTGAACAAACAGCTTGTGTTTATCAATTTTTTTGAACCAGTGTTATTGCATATTGTCTGGGTTGGTCTGCTGGTAACACTTGTTTGATGAGGGACGGAGGTCGCGGGTTCGAACCTGACCCAGCCTGTTTTTAATTCTTTTTACCCATTTTTGGTGATATATTTTCATATTAACCTCCTTTTTTATTATTATTATTGCTTAATAAATCTTATGAATATAACCTTGGCAAAACCGAACCTTCAAGTCCCTTGGACCCGGTTTGTTATTTAAATTTTTTAACACAATCAAATAACTTTCTTTAATATTAATTTATGTTCATAACATTTAATAAACGAAGAATGGTTACCGAACCTCTAGACTTGTCGTTTTTCTTCATAAATCTTTTATATATATGTATGAATATATATATGTTAAGATAACTCGTTTAATCACCCAAATTGTATTCATTTTAAAGATTCATGTACGTGTAAATTTTCCAACTTTTATCACTTTATAAACATTTAATTTCTTTTAACGTAAAGAAAGCAAATATAATAATAATAATAATAATAATAACAACAACAACAGTAAGGATAATCACGTTAATGATATAATATACAACCATAATAAAATGACAATAGGATCAATAACCTCATCGAGACCCAAGGTCCGTCTTATATTATGTTTAACTCACTTTATCGTTATCAACTAAGATTAATTGTCGGCAAATCTCGAGAAGCTTGACCGTTTTCATCCTAGCTCTTTCTTTTATTGTCTTGTCCTCGTTTATCCTACTCTATAAGGTGAGTTTACATATCCCCCTTTTTCATATTTTAAATTTTGGGGGTGGCATGTATACCCTATTTAAATTACTCATTTTTATTTACTTATATATTTCTAACACAATTCAATATATGTTTACGTGTGATTATTGGATGCTCTATGATAATGCTCTATGTGCTTAATTGTTTATTTTATGTTTGGTGGTTGGTATCTCATCCTCATCTATCCTCATCTAGTATATCATACATTTACCCAAGTACTTTGATTTCGTATCAATAAGAACGGGTCCACATCTATTTAGTTGTTTACATTTTCATAGCAATTGTAATGCTCAACATTAACATATTAATTGTGGTTTCTATCTATATATATATCTCAACCAAAACTTAGGTACTCTCACCAACATTCGGGTTGACAAACTTTATTTTTATACATGCTACAGGTACAAGTAATTTACATTGTTCAATATCGAAGAAATTAGTTTTACCTTAGGATATTACTCAAAATACAAAAGCATGATGTAATTGTCTCTTATTATTAAATTTGTGTACTTGTTTGATGTTAATGAAATTAAATAATTATTGTCACTTTAATTAGTGTCTTTTGAGCTACTGTCCAATCAATACGCTACACCCCGGCATGTTCCGCTGCCTTTGGTCGGGGTGTGACAGATTGGTATCAGAGCCGAAAGCTATAAGATAGGTGGTTAGATTTAACGGCCTAGCAGCATGCTTAGGGTCCCTATACGTGATATTCCTTTACGTGTTTGCACCCTGAATTTATTATTGATTGTATTAGCTTAAATACTATTTAATGATTTGATATTTTTCTTGTACACAAAGGCACACACTTAATCTGAGGCTATGCCTCACTCTCAAAATTATTATTTTTTTAAAACTCTAGGACGATTTTTAATCGGGAAATTCCTTAAGAAATCCCACCTTTTTGCCCCCCTCTTACAGTTACTACACGGATATGTAGTAACTGTAAGAGGGACACGCTTGTTTACCGAACCCTTGACACCAAGGCTTGCGAGCCTAAGGAAGTGCAATGCGCATAAATCTCAACCAACCGCGAGACCTGGTTGCCTTCCTGAAGTGTTCGGTAAGGGTGTGGAACTTATTAGGCCAAAGCATATCACACCAAACGTACCCGAATCTACTACACTCATTGTATCAACGTGGTCATGTGACGATCATACTCTTAAATCAACGATGAGATTTTTGTTTAAATTTTCTTTTTTATTTTGTTAAGAATGAAAGTTTTTTTTTCAAATTATCAATTTCATCAATACTCTAAGTTAAGGTTATTAGAATTTTATTTTGTATTCTCATGAATTTTCACAAAACTCAAAATTTCACATAGTTATACAATTTTTCTTTTTCCAAAAACATAATAAATTTTTCACGTGTCATCATTGTAGCATGTCTTCTTCCCGCCTTATCAATCGTAACCGTCGCACCGGCAACTCTGGCCGCAGCATGTCGCCCCGCATTGCTAAAGGCATCGTGGAAGCTCTCCCAACGATCATCTCTCAATTGCAAACTATGAATGCTTCTTCATCATCCACAACTCCAAACCCAATTGCTTACCCCCTCAAACAATTCAAGAGTGCCAACCCGCCCGAATACTTCGGTATCGATGGTGCTACCATTCTCCTCCAATGGTTCGAAGAAATGGAGAGCATATTCCTCCATTGTGAATGTCCTGAGGACAAGAAAACCACTTACGCCTCGAGCATGCTCAAGAAGAATGCCCTCAATTAGTGGAACGGTGAGAAGCGCACGCTTGGAGCTGAGGTTGCCATGGCCTTGCCATGGGATGACCTCAAGAAACTCTTGCTTAAGAAGTTTTACCCGAAACATGAGCTTCGGAAGTTGGAAGAGGAGTTTTGGAATTTGAAACAAGAAAGTGGAAATGACGCCATCTACAACGATCGTTTTCATGAACTGAGCCTTCTCATCCCTCACATGGTCAGTCCCCTTGAACGTTCAATCGACAAGTACATCTCGGGTTTGCCTATGCAAATCCAAGATTCCGTCCTAAGTCACGACCCTCAAACCCTCCATGATGCCATCACCTTTGCCGGTACCCTCACCGAAAACCACGTTAAGGCCGGGACCTTGATGCGGAAAAATTCCAAGAAGCCCAATGATAAGCCTGCATCCGAGCCCACCAAAGAACCTAAGCCCGAATCTCCCAAACCCGAGTCTACTAAGCCCGAATCATTCAAGCACAACAACTCTCCCCATTACCGCAACAATAAAAGGAAATCCAATTCCCAAAACTATGTCTTGGCCAATCGCAAACCCAACCCACCAAGAAACCCTACACATGACCCCACCCATTATGTGATACGTGTAACTTTCACCATTCGCCTAACCTCAAGTGTCGGCAATGCACCCATTGCAATCGATTTGGTCACCTCTTTACCACATGTCGTGAACGCAACCAACTTTTGATGCAACCATTGACCTCACCTCTTACCCAACCCTTACCTTATGCTCAACTGTTTACTCAAGCACCCTCAACTATTAGAGCTTGTTACAATTGTGGAGACCCTAGCCATTTTCGCAATGCATGCCCAAGACTCGCACACATGAACCAAATTCAATCCTACCCAACTCAAACCGCTCGATATCAAGCCTACCAAGCCCAAGTAAATCATCTTCAACCAATCCAAGCTCAACCCATCCAAGCAATTCAAGCCCAACCCATTCAACCAATTCAAGTCAACCAAATCCCAATCAACCAACCAACCTCAAGTGACCAAGCTACTCAAGGGAAAATGTGTTACATCAACGGTCCCCAACTCTAAGCCTAACCCATTATGAAGACATGCTACGCAAAGACGTTTCTTTTATTTAGTTCTTTTAATTTAAATCTAGTGTATTTACTTCATTAAATCTCCAGTTTTGTTATGAATGAGAATTATGGTTATTTATAATGGTGTTCAATCACTCATTTATTTCTATTTTGTCGTTTAGTGCACTATTTATTATTACACAATTCATTATCATGATTTAAGTGGTCTATGACCGGTTAATTACCGGGATTATGTGCATGGTGATGTGCATAGTTATCTAATAGTACCGTATTTGTATCATAAACTACCTATGACCGATTTCCTACAAACGTGTTGGAAATTGGGACTATGAACATGTGTTGTACATAGTTATCTAATAGGAGTCACATGTACAAATTTTATTTCGATATTTTAATATATGGCTGCCTAAACCCTCCAAACTCACCTCATACTCATGGTACTCTTATCACATCTCATCGATTTTATAATCTTTGTTTCAAACCTTATCTATTATTATACTCATAAGTCATGTGATTTGTTAGTTGTGTGAACCCATTTATTATTACGTGAATTTTCTCGTCATCTCAAGTATTTTCTCTACATCGTATGTGTAAGTTACTTATATAATTTTAAAAATTTCCTCTATTTGTTTATTTCATTTTGTTGTTATTACTCTCGATGGTTAACTTCAACAATTTTGTCATTTTTTTTTCATTTTACTAGTTAATTATGTTCATCAATTTTCATTCAATTTTTAGTTCATTGCTCTTGATCAAATGATATCGATTTTAAAAAAAAAAGAGTTTTCTTTTACCTTTGTTTTCAAACCGCACAACGGGACGAACCATGTGCATCATGCGATGACCTAAATAATTATGACTGCACGCATAATTATCGAAATCCTCGCATGGAACTCATGGTGAATACGGTTGTGTGTCACAACTCGGAACCTAGGGTGATTTAGGGTAACGGTACAAATATTAATGTGATAAGGGCATGGTGGATACGCCGCTGGTACATCCTATATATAAGGGTCCTTATCATACATTCCATTTGTAGCGTTAAACAATTAATTCGAAGTTTTGTGTAATTATTAATTATTATAAAATAAAAAAAAATCTCTCTTGAACTTTGTTTTCCTCCTTTATGCTATGGTATTTTTTTTTCTTTTCTTTATTCTTTAATTTCGGGACGAAATTTCCAAAAAGTTGTGAATACTGTAACATTTCTGGTTTTTCGCTTTGTCATTTGTAACCGTTACTCGACCCATTTACGGTCCGGGCTCTTTAGTTAATAAAATTCCCGTGCTTAGCAAGTTATAATTACTATATTATTTATTTATCGTTTCATTAATTTTACTTTGACGCTTTAACCCAAATACAAGTTTTAGCCTCTTATATCTCCAACTTCAAACTACAAGGGCCTGAATGCAACTTATGTTATATAACCCACCTTCTTAATTGGTTAATCCATTTACCCATCCCTTTGTCTAAACGGGTTTTCGTGGACCCGAATCAAGAAATCAATCAATTGAATGTCCAAATCTGTTTGTGATCGGTTTTATATTTGGAAATCGTTTACTTTTGATTATACGCAGCTCACTAACAAGTTAATTATGTTAATTACATCATTTTTATTCGTTTTTTTCCTTCTTTAACCTAACCGAAACCCTAAATCACGGATGAACAAGAAATAATTGTTATTATTCAGATTAATTGTGAGGATACCTTCTTTGTTTAATCGTCGACACTAACCCTCTATTTAATTGAATTCATTTGACTCGTTAATTGCTCGTTAAAAACCACTTAACCGCTGGCCCTATTCTTGCGTCGTTTCCCACCTTCTGCTCGTCATTTAAGGTGATTAAATATATGTTTTGAATCGCGTTTGCAAGGGGATCGAAACCCGTATACTTGTTTTGGTTAATCATAAAGGATTGGATCGAATCAAGTTTAGGGTTTATATAATCAATTGTTGAACAAACAGCTTGTGTTTATCATTTTTTTTGAACCAGTGTTATTGCATATTGTCTGGGTTAGTCTGCTGGTAACACTTGTTTGATGAGGGACGGAGGTCGCGGGTTCGAACCCGACCCAGCCCGTTTTTAATTCTTTTTACCCATTTTTGGTGATATATTTTCATATTAACCTCCTTTTTGATTATTATTATTGCTTAATAAATCTTATGAATATAACCTTGGCAAAACCGTACCTTCAAGTCCCCTGGACCGGTTTTGTTATTTAAATTTTTTTAACACAATCAAATAACTTTCTTTAATATTAATTTATGTTCATAACATTTAATAAACGAAGAAGGGTTACCGAACCTCTAGACTTGTCATTTTTCTTCATAAATCTTTTATATATATGTATGAATATATATATGTTAAGATAACTCGTTTAATCACCCAAATTGTATTCATTTTAAAGATTCATGTACGTGTAAATTTTCCAACTTTATCACTTTATAAACATTTATTTTTTTTTAACGTAAAGAAAGCAAATATAATAATAATAATAATAACAACAACAACAATAAGGATAATCACGTTAATGATATAATATACAACCATAATAAAATGAAAATAAGATCAATAACCTCATCGAGACCCAAGGTCCGTCTTATATTATGTTTAACTCACTTTATCGTTATCAACTAGGATTAATTGTCGGCAAATCTCGAGAAGCTTGACCGTTTTCATCCTAGCTCTTTCTTTTATTATCTCGTCCTCGTTTATCCTACACTATAAGGTGAGTTTACATATCCCCATTTTTCATCTTTTAAATTTTGGGGGTGGCATGTATACCCTATTTAAATTACTCATTTTTATTTACTTATATATTTCTAACACAATTCAATATATGTTTATGTGTGATTATTGCATGTTCTATGATAATGCTCTATGTGCTTAATTGTTTATTTTATGTTTGGTGGTTGGTATCTCATCCTCATATATCCTCATCTAGTATGATCATACAATTACCCAAGTACTTTGATTTCGTATCAATAAGAACGGGTCCACATCTATTTAGTTGTTTACATTTTCATAGCAATTGTAATGCTCAACATTAATATATGAATTGTGGTTTCTATCTATATATATCTCAACCAAAACTTGTGTACTCTCACCAACATTCGGGTTGACAAACTTTATTTTTATACATGCTACAGGTAGAAGTAATTTACATTGTTCAAGATCGAAGAAATTAGTTTTACCTTAGGATATTACTCAAAATACAAAAGCATGATGTAATTGTCTCTTATTATTAAATTTGTGTACTTGTTTGATGTTAATGAAATTAAATAATTATTGTCACTTTAATTAGTGTCTTTTAAGCTACTGTCCAATTAATACGTTACGCCCCGTCATGTTACGCTGTCTTTGGTCGGGATGTGACATGTACTCAAATAATTTATTTCTATTCAAAGAAATTTCATCAGTAGAATTTAATACTTCAAGCTTGTATTCCACGTTTGGTGACCTCATTACCAAACACACACTTTTATATTATAAACCACAAGGGATTTGGAAATTAAAAATAGCCAAGAACCAAGAAGGATAGGTGCATGAAGACCGGTCGACTTTCTAAGCTTTTATATTTTGTGAATAACATCGTCTTGTTCTTTTCTTTGTCAGGTCATCAACAGAAACTTCTTGTTCGTGATTTCCTTACCCAATGGGCGTATGAGATAAAACATACGTACATTCAGACTGTTGATGTTTCTGGCACTTAGCTTGTGCATTGTAACCATATTCTTTTCAAATCAAACAAGTTAATGAAGAATACGAGTCCGAGTCGAATCATTTTCTCTCTGTCTTAGAACTATCCATGTTATCGTACAAAGTTGATGAAGAAATATTAGATGAAACTAATAGTATCACTAATATTGTAACGGGATATGATCAAGAGTTCATCCCTCGGTTAGTTCATCTAGAACTAATAGAGGGTGCCATCGGAAGCCATGAAGGGTTAGTTCATCTAGAACTAATAGAGGGTGCCATCGGAAGCCATGAAGATTAGGAAGATTTGGTCCCTTCACATAAAACTAACCGAGGGTGCCACTAGGAGCCCTTGAATTTATAGTTGGGAATATTGGGATGTGGAATGAGGAGATGCGCTCAATGACAAGTTGTTTCCTTGGAAAGTTGGAATGCTAGATTGATATGTTTATTATTCTTTCAAAATTGAGTTAAGTTAGCGTTTAGGGTTCACACACACGTATATGTGTATGTATGTTTTGTAATGTATTTGATAACTGAAATCATTTAAAAAAGAAAAAAATATAATATAGTTCAAGTTACATGTTTCGAAATAAAAATGATGTGGTTTTATATAATTGTTCTTTGGTTGACAGAGAGAAGTTTTTTTATAATGGTGTTCCGCGAGTTTAATAAGTCTAACACGTTACAAACCAATAGCTTTTGATAAAGATTTGTATCTTGTAACATGTAGGGAAATGAAGAAGAAACAAGTTGTATAGGCTGCTTGCTTTTTCTTTAGATTATTTGAAATTGTTATATATATAATATATATGTATATATGGGATGGATCATACGAGAAGTCATTTTATAGCGAGAAGTGCAAGAAGTGAATTCTAACCCTTGATTGTATTTGATCTAAGGCCTACATTAACGATGGCAATCTTGTAATATTGTGATGCATAATTTTGATGATGTTAAATGCAGAAGGGTAAAATCGTCCTAAATATGTAGCCTAAAAAGAGAAACGTGCTAATATTATTGTATCCCCCTTTCTTAGATCTCAATCCATCATAAACGATTGAAGATTCAGGAAATCATACTCAATTCATGAAATCAGTATTACTTTGTTAAAGATTCAACGAACACATATAAGAACGTTGAAAGAAATCAACTTGGGGTGTAATAGTATCATCGCTGCAAAGGTTAGGGTTTTTATCGATATATATTTTTTTGTTGTATATTTGTTTACATAATGATTTCACAATCCAAAACCTTAATTACATAACTGATTCTTTTTATTTATTGATTAATAAATCAATTTGATTTCTACAACCTCTAGTTGCTTTTTTTCAATCACTTTTGTTTAGGTATTTGTTATAGCATAATATTAAGTTGGTTACAGTGTAGGTTCATAATTTTCATTCTAAGAGTTAATAATTTGAGGGAAAATATAGGGCTTTTTTGCACCAATCTGATTATGTAATTTTTTTTAGATATACTATCAGCTATATTAATTATCTGTTCAATTTTCCTAGACTATTTTGTTACTGATTAATAAAATTTTGGTGTTTCCTACAGTATGATAAGTGATGCCTACACGACACTAGTTCCACAGACAAGATTATGTCCAAATCGTATACATTATATATTGACACCTACACTATTTATTATATTCATCTATGAGTTATATCAATTTGATTGATTTTGTATGCTTATCTATTTAAAACATATGTATGTTATTTTGGTATTTAATGAATGTGTAGGTTTATTTCTAGACGAAGTCCATCTTAATGTATTATATGATTTGTTTAAGAAGTATGTTATGTATATTGAAGATGTGAATGCTAAGTATGTAATGATCCGCAAGCCAACACTTTCAAACTCTATTTACTTTGTGCATGATAACTATTTCATGTGTAGACATGCTCGATTCGTGTGTAGGCATGTTCGAATCATGTGCAAACACTTTCGATTCATGTGTAGGCATGCTCGATTCATGTGTAGGCACGCTTGCTTCTTGTGTAGGTATGATCGATTCATGTGTAGGTTTGATGATAGATGTGTATGCTCGATTCATGTGTAGGTATGATGATAGAATAGTATGCTCGATTCATGTGTAGCCGAGTAGGTATGATATTAGATTAGTATGATCGATAGGTACGATATAGATTGTTGCAAACACCTAATGAATCAATTATCTGGGATAGTGTTGGAATAATTTTGTGGGTAGTCTTGGTGAGAAATTGTTATTGTTTTTATACGTTCTTTGAATGTAATTGTGTATAATCAATATTAAATTTGTGTTGATGTCAAACATAAACTAATGGATAATATAATCTTATTTTGGTTTAAGTTATTATGATATATGTAGCAATTGTGGTTGTTGTAGATCATTTTACTGTGGAGGTTAGGTGTAGGGAATATGTTTATGTTGATGTTGGGAGAGATGGGAATCTGGTTGTGTGTTAATTGCATGTGTATTTTATGCAGGAGGTTATGTATAGCGAATGTGTGTTATGTGTATGATTAAATTGTATGTGTAGGTTATGCATAGCGAACTGGTGTTACGTGTTCTATGTATGATTGAGTTGTTTGTGTAGGGAATCTATGTTATGTGTATTATTAAAATTAATTTATAATAGTTTTGGATGTTATGTTGAAATTCATTATGCGTGGGAATCGCCATGTTAAACTGTAGCGATAACATTTTGGGTTGTATATGGCGTGTAAGAAAAATTTGTCGTTGTGTAGGTTTGGATAATAACTTGACCGTGTAGTATTCAAATGCATGTTTTTTTTTCATAAATGATCATGTCAACTAATTTTATTTGTTTTGTTGTTTCTTATAAACAGTCGCAAATATACTTGGTGTTTGAAAATATTCAGGGCAAAATAAGGGAGACTTTGATTGAAAACAATACTATGCACAGGTTGAAGTAGAAACTATTGTTAGCTCAATTTACTGATTAAATATGCAACCAAGATTTAGCTAACGACCACATATTTTGGAGGTTTGGACGCTGAGTGAAAAATATGTTGATCTAGGTGTAGAAAAAAGGTACGGTACCGGATGGTCAATTTTTTTGTTGTTGGTTTTAATCTTTTTTTGGTAAACTTTATGCTTTGGTTTAAGTTAAACTAGTTGGTCTTATGTTAATTCTGGAACTTAGAAAAATGCGCTGTTGGTTTTGGTTACGTATTATGTATGGGTTTGGGTTTATTTTGAAGGTCTAATGAATGTGTTTGAGATTTAACTCTGAAGAAATATGTATTTGATAGTTCATGTTTGGATTGGTATTTTAGTTAATCTATACCAAAATTATTTGTGTAGTTTGGTGAAACAAGTGCACTGCAAGTTCTCATATTATTATGGTACCGCTTACTTTGTGTGTATAATTAAAATAATTTTTTGTTTGTGTTAACTATTTTGTGAATACTAATTAAAATCGGAAATAATGATCGACACAAAAAAATTGTAAAAGTTTTTAGTCGTGTTTATTATAATTAGTATTATTTATTCTAAAAACAGTTTTAATAAATTGGACACAATGTTTAGTCTTTAATGTGTGTTTTAACCATGTAGGTTTTTATCTGTTTAGAATTACACAAAATTGATATTCAAAGTTCAAAAAATAATTATATGAAATATACCAATTAGAAAATATTTTCAACTTCCGGAAAATGTGAGAATCAAATTTGAGATTGAACTATATTCTGATAATGATATCGGATAATATGAGATTCAAATTAATGAAAAGAATAAAAAATATATACAATTTATACAAATATGAAGCATAACAATTAAAAAAAATGTTTGTAACTTCTCCATAGAAAATGACATACTATGTATAACAAAAACAGCTTATTGATTAAGATACCCCTGTCATTAAATAATTTACAAAATAAAAGATAATTTGTGATTGGTTGAATTCATTTCTCGCACTAAGAAACACTTCTGAAATGAACCAAATCCTATATATATATATATATATAATAACTGAATCATTTAAAAAAGAAAAACATATAATATAGTTCAAGTTACATGTATTGAAATAAAAATGATGTGGTTTTATATAATTGTTCTTTGGTTGACAGAGAGAAGTTTATTTATAATGGTGTTACGTGAGTTTAATAAGTCTAACATGTTACAAACTAATAATTTTGATAAAGATTTGTATCTTGTAATTGTAGGGAAATGAAGAAGAAACAAATAGGCTGCTTTAGATTATTTTATACATGTCTAATGTGTGGTTGAATATCATTTTTTTTTATTTTGAACGCCTACACATTCAGCCATATAACTCTACCTCTACTCTACTCCTAAACTACTTCAAAAAATAATATACTCTCAAACCAAAGTTTAAACCATGCTTTATCATCCAGCCAATGCTGGAATAACGTTGTATATCATTTTAAATGAGGGTTTTCTTTAAACTATAAAATATTTATCAAATTATTGTTAAATTTCCAAGTTCATTGTATTTTTTAAATAAATTATTGTTTACGTTAAGTATTATCATTCGGACGAACAGTAGTTTCATTAAATACTCATGTATATTTTTTTTAATGAAAATGTATTGTATTTTATTTTAATTTAATTGTTTTATGTTTTGTTATATTTATTTAAGCTAATGAAGTTGATAATATACATATATATATATATATATAAGGGTTAAAATAAAAATACATAGTTTTGTAGGAAAAATAGGAATGACATAAAATTTAGAGTTAGGCTATCAGAGCATTCCCAATTAGTTCTCTATTCCTATCTCCGTCTCTAAAATTTAAAAAAATGGCTCCAATTCATTCCCCATCTCCAAACTTCATTTCCAAATTTTAACAAAATGATCTCCAAATTTAGAGCAATGCCAAACACTCCATTTCCAACTTTCTCCCTCGTTCTCCCGCCTATCTTCTTCTGGCGCTCATTCCTTCATTTCAATCCCTAAGTTAATCAAATTGGGTATTATTAGCCAAGAGAAAAAAAAAGGCTTCATTTTTGTGATCTTCTCAGACATTCTTTCTCCATTCTATGGTAATTCATCTTCAAATTCATATATCTTTTGTAATTCATTCATATTGTTGGTTTGTATGTTCCCAGGTCGATTCTCCTTTGATAAATTTTGATGCAGGCCCTATTATGCAACTTCTAGGGTTTTGTGACGAAATTAGTCAAAATTGATTATGCAAAATTATTGTTTTAATAGTAATGCACAACAAAAATTAAAGATGCAGGTTTGTGAATTGGAATTTTGGATGTTGGGCTAATTTATAATATAACAATTTTGTCTAACTATTGCATTTACTGTTGTACACTATATTGTAGGTTTTGTGCTTTTTGTCATTTTGTTGTGTTGCGTTCCAATTGTTCTAGGAAATGTCCAGGGTTGTTCGTCTTGGGTTTTTGCCTTTTATTAGTCTTATGATGACTACATGTCTCTATTTTGTTCTGGTATGAGTTAGCACGCACGCCAAGTGTATGATGAAATGCTTGACACATTTTTCTTGATGTTGATAGGGTCCGCTGACCCCTACACCTTTAGTAATACTTGAGATGGAGCAGATGTCTGGGAAGCTGTAACCAATAGTCGCGAGGTATTTTGTCCAGCAGGGTTCTTCTGTCCAAGTTCAGTTGAAAAATATTCATGTGAACCCGTGTATTAATTATGTTTCATATTGTCAATTTTATAAATATCCTCATAGTTTAAAGCATCATGAGTTTATTATAACATTTTCTTGCTAACTATTTACCTGACATACATTCATCTTATTTCAGATATTACTGCAGACTTGGATCAATATATGAAACAGGTAACATATGTACACACCTTATACATATCATAAATAGTTAGCCTTGGGCAAATTGAAATAAACTAGAATGTGCTTTGACCAAATAACATGTATATTACTGTGAATGGTTAGAAATTGCCTATTTTGGTTGTAAATGGTAAGTATAATGCATATAAGAGTAAAAAGTGAATATAAAATCGCATTTCTTAATACAGTCATTTTTTACTTCTGGATTATACTTATACTTTTTACAAACTTGCATAGTGTTTTCAATTTGCTACTGTTTATTGTTTTGGTTTTATGTTAAATGGATTCTTATCCATTTTTTTTTACAATAATAGATTAAAAGGGTTGCAAGCATGTGTCTTTATAAGTGCATATAAGTCCATTTCGTTTACATCTGAAACATGTTTTTTCATTCTTTAAATATATTGACTGTGAATGTGTACTAGTAAATTTGTCTCAGCAGTTGACACACAAATTAGTCTACTGGTATTTGTTATGTTAACATACTTAACTTTATTTGCAGCATAGGATTTTCATCACATGGCTCCTACGTTCTTTCGCAAATTGTTGACATACTTGTCCTCTGAAGATGAGAGCGATGTTGAACTTAATGAGGAAATCGATGGACAGTCATCAAGTTATCGTGATAATCGCCAACGTCGTAAGTTTATTCAACGTGATTGCATTCAAGGTCACGAGCGTCTTCTTCTTGATTATTATTTAGCATAAATCCTAGATCCTAAGAGACTATTTGGTATTTTAAAAGCTACAAATCTCAACCACTAGATTATAGATCCAAATGCTTAGATTTATTCTTACTATTCCTAGGAAACTATTGTTCCAATTAGGTCACTCATGCATATTTTTCTCAAATTGTGTCACTAAATCTTCAAATCGAGTCTCGCCGATTTTCGTGTGCGTCAAGAAAAAAATGGAGGATAAGATGTGGGGGTCGGAATTTGCAATATGTGTAGTTATATTTAAATAAAATTAAAAAACTTTAGTTATTTTAAAATTCAAAAATAAAAAATAAAATCTACGTCGCCACTCAACGTCAACATAAAAAAATATATAAAAGGATTTCATATGTAAACCAAAAAAGAAAAACGCTAAAAAAACATGTTAAAACATTTAATTTAATAAAATATGAAAATTGAGTGACTTAATTGGAACACTTTTTAAAGTTGAGTGACCTAATTGGAACATTTTTGAAACTTGGTTACTATTCTATGAAGTTGCCCTTTCTTTTTATTATAACTCGTCCATATATATATATATATATATATATGTTTAAGTTCAAGAGAGAAATGATATTATTGCGAGAAATAAATACGAGCCACTAGTTTTATTTTAGGTTTTTAAAACTTAAAAATAAATTAAAACGATATAAATGCAACAATAAATGCACACTCTCTTCAATTAATACAACTAATACGATAATAAATCTCTCTCTAATTAATATATCTACCTAATTTAACTATAATAACCAATTAATACAACTAATATAACCATAATAAATCTCTCTCTAATTAATATATCTACCTAATTTAACCATAATAATTAAAAAGATAAAAAACTAATGTAGTTTTATAATTTATTTACATCATCTTCATTTTATCTAACAAAAATATAATTTATTCAAATAATACTAGTTCTTTATATTAAAAAAAACAATTTCTTTCCACTCAATTTATAGCATATATCAACGCGTAATTTTTAACATTAAATGTCAAAATATAATATATATATATATTTTTTCAATTGATATATCTAGAAAAACTACTGTCATAAATAATAAAAAAAAAATGTAATACAAATGTGTCTATTAAATGTAAACAATAAATATGCAACCTATACAAAATTATATAACCTACACTTGTTTTGAGCAATAAAAACATACAACATACAAAAAAACATACAACTTACATATTTAATTCGACATCAACAATTATATAAAATACATAAAGATACACGTATCCTACACGTGTGTAGGTTATATGTTTTTCGTGTGTAGGTTATATGTTTTTCGTGTGTAGGTTATATGCTTTCTTATTCATAGAACAAGTGTGAGTTATATGTTTTTGTGTAGGTTGTATATTTCATATTTAATTGCAAACATGTGTAAGATAGTTTTTTGTATTATTCATCATAATGTAACTACGTGTTGATGAATATTGATAAGTTGTTTTGGAAGAAATTGGTTTTAATTAGAAAGAAATTTTAATGTATGAATAAACTGAATTTTTGTAAGATAAAATTTTCGTGTGTAGGTTATATGTATTTCGTATGTAGGTTATATGTTTTCGTGTGCGTGTGTATTTTATTGATGATGAATTTTGTGTGTAGGTTATATTTTTTCTTATTCTTAAAACAAATGTAGGCTATATGTTTTTTTATAGGTTATATCTTTTTTTGTTGATATTTAATGCAAACACGTGTAAATTATTTTTTTATATTATTTATCACAATGTAACTATGTGTTGATGGATATTAATATATTGAATTTGAAGAAATTGATTTTGGATACAAAGAAATTTTAACGTATGAATAAATTGTACTTGTGTAGCATAAAAATTCAAAAGACAAAAAATAAGTTATAAAAATAAATGAATTCTTAATATTTTTCAATTATAGTATTTTAATTTGTTATATTAATTGAAGATAACTAGTATGGTTTATTAGTTATATTAATTGAAGAGGGATAATGCATTTATACTTTCTTAATTTATCTTTAAGCTTTCATCATCATCATCATCATCGTACTCAGTATATCCCACCAATAGCAATGCTATGGTAGGGTCTGAGGAGGGTAAGATGTAGACAGCCTTACCTCTATCCCATAGGGATAGACAGCCTTATCTTTAAGCTTTCAAAACCTAAAATAAAACTAGTGGCTCATATTCATTTCTCGTATTTCTCGCAGTAATATCATTTTTCTCATGAAACATCCCCTAAATATATATGATTGATTTCTTTTGAGGATCACTTTGAGTTTTAAGAACTCGAAAGAACTCAACGTAACAATTATGTTTTTGAAATTTTTTTTACACATGTAATATGTAAGTGTAAGTTTCGTGAAAAAAATTACAGTATTTTTTTACACACCGAATCGACTTTTTACACATGTGTAACTAACATTTAAACTTGTGTAAACATCAACAATCTTTATTCTCTCTCATAGTTAATTTTTTAATCAGATTTATTCTCAGTCACATATTCATTACCCATTTAATTGATTATGTGGTTTATATTGAGTTCTTAAAGTTGTTATTAAAAATATACAATTACATCTAAGTTTTTGCGTAGAGTCTTGTAAGTTGTGATTCTATTGTTTGTACCTTTGTTTTCCTGATTTGGCTTTCCAGGTGTCTTCATATCTGGCTGTGTGTCTGTTTTCTACATACTTTCACAATTTAGGTTTCCTAGTTTCATCTTTATTTTCATATAATTTGTCGCCTTGCTTCAGTAACGAACATCATTTTTCAGATGTAGAGTGACATGGTGGTGGTGTTGAGGTGTATGAGATAGTCTTCGAAACTTTTGTTCCATCGCCGGAAATAGTGGTAGGTGGCCTCACCGAATTGTGACAAACAGAATAACGACCGCTATCATTGTTCACCACTGTTGTCGGGTTCGATTTCAGACCCTAGCTAGCGTTGACGGTGGTTGGGTGGGCTGAGTTTTGTGGTCACTAACTATTGTTTCCGGGTTACATTTCATAACATAGGTGGCGGTGGTCTAGTGACGGACGTCAAACCACCGTCTATCGTTATAGTTATAGGTTTCGTAACCTAGGTGGCGGTGGTCTGGTGACGGAATAAAAAATTCAATTTATGTTAAAAAATGTAATAGTCAAGTAATCAGAATAACCAAATATTAAAACTTTAAACTGCAAATTTGAGGTATTGATAAATTATTCAATTATTAATTGACTGGGAAATCTTCCGTTTAATGTTTATTCAAAATTGGATATTGTTTTTGAATATAATGGCTATTTCATTTAAAGTATCTGTTTATTCCAATTTTGATGTTTAGCATGGTTAAACATTACTGGGTTGTTTGATTGTTTGATGTTTGTTTGCATAGGTGATTGATATTTTTGGTTTCGTAGTTCCAATATGTTTTTGTCTGAGCTATATGTAATTATCATAATGTCAACGCCATCTAAAGAATGTAAAGGTGACGTTGGAGTGGTGATAGCGTTTGTCTGTCGTGGTATGCAATTGTCGTTCGTCTATCGTTGCTTGGTTTCGATTCGGAACCCTAGGTGGCGTTGGAGTCCTAGCGGTAGGTGTATGTAACGGTGGGATTTTGGTTATCTCAATGATGGGGAACGTACGATCATTTGTTTGGGTGTGGACTCGATAAGAATGTAAATCCTATTCTTTTTGGTGTTGAAGTGTAACATTTGTCATTTTTGGGTTTAACTTGCATTTGTATTTTTATCAAAAACCCGACCCGTTTTGATCTTTCGGAATCGTCTTTGTTAATAAAATGTTGAATTTTATGTTCGTTTATGTTTCACAAATGTCGGGTTAAGAAAACATCATTTTCGGTACGTTAAAACACCTCTTTATGATGAAAAATGACTTAAAACAAACTTTAGAGACAAACTTTAGGGACCATTATTGTCAATTATTAAAAGCTTGTTTGATCATTTTAACCAATCACATGCAATTTTACCCCATATGAATAAGTCATACTTCTACCACTATAACAGCAATGTCCCACACACCATTTTGGTTGCTCTTTCTTCTCCAAATTCTCTCTCAATCTAAGATCCAAGTATACATTATTCAAGTTCGTATAGTTTGACTCTTCAAGGTCAAAGTAATACTAATCCTTGTTTTCTAACTATTTCTTGTTACTTAAAGCTTGATGTTGCAACATATATATAATATACACCTCTTGTTTCCTTCGGCTTCACTTCTCCGGTCAAGGTCGGTTAAAGTGTCATGCTACAAGGTAAGGCTACATGGACGACTAATATAGTCCTTGATAAATACTTTAAGTTATGCTTTAATTTTGTTTATGCTTATTAATATTGTTTAGTCCTTACTTACTTTTAGTTTCCAAATCATTTTTTAAAATATTTCAACGGTATTGGGTATGTGGCCACCATTTTCGGTTTCATCCCGAGTCAAGAGCCGAACCAAAACCGAACTTTTGTTTAATACGTTATTGTTAACATATTGTATGAAAGATTTGAGTATTATTATTTTTAAGTTTATTTTAATGAGTTCTACGGTAATGGATATGCGGCAACCATCCTCGGTTTCATTCCGAGTTAAGGACTGAACCGAAACCGAACTCTTGCTTAAACATCTTATTTTAGCATGTTGTATGTAAACTTGAGTATTATCATTTCTAAGTTATTTTAATAAAGTTCCATGGTATTGGGTATGTGGTAACCATCCTCGGTTTTATTCCGAGTCAATGACCGAACCAAGACCGAACTAAACCGAGTTCACTCACTTAAGACACACTAGTGTGTTTTGAGCCACCGAATGTAACATTTCGGGTTTTCCGTTCCCTTTCGGTTTTGTAATCATTACCCGACCCGGGTTCGGGTTCGGGTATTTGATCAATAAAGTTCGTCATTGTTTAATATTTTATTTATTTTTATTTGATTATAACTATGTTTCATGTACAAATTTTACCCCTCAACTAACTTTAATATACTTTTGAACCATCAACCATAGATCGAGGACCAAACATCAAATATTATTCAACCTTTTTCCCTCATCTTCTCCCTCTCACGTCACCGACGCCATAACCCCCCCTAAATTTCGGACTCCTTAACCGCGTAATTGATCATACCATATCAATCCTTACCTTAATACGATCTCACCGACACCCTAAACTTGGTAAACTATGAACAATTGACAGCTCAATACCCATAGACGAACCGCGACTGCCATTGACTCAATACCCTATATAAACTCGTTTATTTTCCAATTAATCGTACATACACACACACACCTCAACCTCGCGAACCATAACCCTAACATATTTACATCATACCAGTTCGTTAAGATCAGAGTTGATATCAAATTGGAGCCGTGAAACCCTCGCCTCCGTTCACCCTCAATACACCATCATTTCGGTAATTAATTTATACCCCTAGATCATTTTTGGCCAACAATAATAACCCTAAATCATTTCTGACACTCGTTAACCAATTAAGCAGATTTATATTTAGGGTTTGTTTGTTGAAGATGGGTTATGTGAGTAACTGGTTAAAATTAAGCAATTTGATGCATATATCAAATTGACACACCAGCCCAATGGCTGATGCGTGTGGTGTTAAAGCCCTGGAACCGGTGCAGGCGCGGGTTCGAGCCCCATGGACCCGGTTTTTATGTATTTATTTCTTTTAATACTTTTAAAACATTTTCTTTTATATTAATATATGGTTATAACATTTAATAAGCGTAAATTGATAAACCGAACCTCTAGCCTTGTTGTTTTCTCGTTGAACTTTATTTTTTCTTCATAAAATCTTTATATATGTGTGTGTGTGTATATATATATATATGTATGAATATATATGTATGCGATAACAAGTCGCTTAATAACCCAAACTTTTGATCATTATAACTACTCATTTTTCGTCTTAGCTTTTATGACTTCATGTATATATTGTTGTATTAAATACTTTTTTTATAAAGGAAGCAAACATAATAACAACATTTATAAATATAATAATAACCCTTGTAATTAACGAAAATGTAACTATCAATATTCTAATGTTATACACAACCGCATCGACTCTCAAAACCCGTCATAGATATTTATATTTCGTTATGATTATATTTAATTCTTATTATCATTAACAACTAGGAATATTTGTAGGTGAACCTCGAGGAGTTTGATCGTTTTCATCCTAAATCTTTTTATTATCTCATCATCACCTAATCCACACGTTGAGTTGATTTTACATATCCCCCTTTTTCATCTTTTAAATTTTGGGGGTGGCATGTATACCCTATTTAAATTACTCATTTTTATTTCCATATCTATTCAAAACACAATTCAATATATGTTTATGTGTGATTATTGCATGCTTTATGATAATGCTCTATGTGCTTAATTGTTTATTTTATGTTTGGTGGTTGGTATCTCATCCTCATCTATCCTCATCTAGTATGATCATACATTTACCCAAGTATATTGATTTCGTATCAATAAGAACGGGTCCACATCTATTTAGTTGTTTACATTTTCATAAGAATTGTAATACTCATCATTTACATATGAATTATGATTTATATATATATATCAACTAAAACTAATGTACTCTCACCAACATTCATGTTGACAAATTTATTTTTATACATGCTACTGCAGGTACACGTAATTTACATTGTTCAAGATCGAAGAAATTAGTTTTACCTTAGGATATTTTTCAAAATACAAAACATGATGTAATTGTTGTTTATTATTGAATTTGCGTACTTGTTTAATGTTAATGAAATTAAATAATTATTGTCGCTTTAAATAGTGTCTTCTGAGCTACTGTCCAATCAATATGTTACGCCCCGGCATGTTCCGCATTTGGTCGGGGTGTGACACCGAATCTCATATTCTCTCTAAAACTATTTTATAAACTAATATAAATTGTTTTCTCAAAACACTTGGTATGTTGGATCTAACTTGATCTTATAACAAGTTTGGACCGACAAAACCAGACACTTGCTTAACAGATGTCAAGGTTCTTCTTAATAGAACTACACACTTGGTTAAGCTTCTGTTGATTTCATTGAGTTATCTAATAACATTTTGGGATCTCGGCTTCAAACTTGACCAATTATCAAGACTCTAACCGACAAATCCGAACACTCGTAAAGTCTCGTTTGGTATCTATTTAACTTTGCAATATTGCAATTATACCCAAATATTTACTTAACATAGGTTAAGTAAAAACTAATAAATAGAATACCGAGACCCGACTTCGAGTAAACTTACTTTTCTAAAACCATTACTTTAATTCTTATGTATCTACACTTTAACTCTCAAACTTTAATTATTTATTTTACTTGCCAAGTTATTTTACTTTAAAGCTTTTAAAACCATCTACTAACTCAAGACCCTTTTTAATCTAGGTCTTGCCCGTTGAACTTACCCTCCCCCGTTTTATCGCAAACTATCCTTCAAGTTACTTATTTCATGTGAGTACATTTCGTCCCCTGTTTTTACTGTTATACTTTGGGGGTAATATGCATACTTATTCAAAACAAGAATGATTTATAATACTCGATCCTCAAACCACAAACGTTATGGTATATGATACTAGAATACTTGCTCTATTGTGTGTTATATTCTTCATATGCTTTACGTGCACGGGTGTTTATTTTTATGTTGTTATTGAGCCTCTATTGTGTGTTATATTCTTCATATGCTAGTGTGGTTTTGCTTTAGGGTCCTTATACGTGATGCTTATACGTGTTACCCTACTTGATTGTTCATTACACTTATATATTTATTTACTTATTTATTTCATTAAATCCCAATAATATACACATGCACACACTCTCATAGTATTCCTAGGTTTCCTTACCTTACCGCAAAAAGTAGATTTTTATGATGTTTTTTTTATGGATCACAAACTTAATTTGGATCCCGTTATTTATAATCTCCTTAAAGCTTGACTCTATAACGGGTTTGTAGCCATATTAGAGGGCGAAACACTATGAAACGATCATTTGACAAAAAAGATTCGAAGAATCGAAGGTGATTTACTTACCTGGGATGGTTGAATTGTAGTGTTCGTCTTCTAGGCCAACAAACCGTGTTATACATGTCAACAACTTTAAGTTGTCGAATGCAAGCGTTCCGGTTGCCTCCTTATATTTTTTGTTAGAAGCATAAGAGCCACAGTGGTACGTGGACTAATGTTTTCAACATCCCAATTACCTCACTATTTACTTGTTATTGATGTTATTACGATATTTGGGACAAAACGTGTAAAACACGGTGATTTCGTGCACATGTTCAAATCCCCACTTTACCATGATTTTTAAGATTTAATGTTGGGACAACTAGTCATGGTGGTTCATGCAAGTTTTCCCGCTTTTAAATCCTAACACATTATTTCAAACTTCAACGATTTAAACTATTTAACACTTCATTTACTTATTTTATTTACTAACAAAAGAAATATTTTTTTAACATCCTCATCCTCATAACTCTAGGACTCACAATCATTAAAACCCCATAGTTACTCATTTCCCTCATACTTATATTAATTACCCCAAACTTATATCATTTCTCTTTTATTATTTTAAAATGCCTCCACTTCATCGTCAAACTCGCAAGCTTAACTCCGGTCGTCGGATGGCCGCTGTGATTGCTAAAGAAATTGTAGTTGTGGTTCCCGGACTAATAACTCAAATCCAAGCCACACAACCCACCGTTACTCAAACCACACCTAACCCCGTACCTTTTGCTTTTAAAAATTTCACCGGTGCCAACCCATCTTAGTTTCATGGCAAAAACTATGCCACTACCTTATTACAATGGTTCGAAAAGATGGAAAGTGTTTTTACTCTTTGTGAATGCCCCGAACCCAAGAAAACCACGTACGCCTCAAGCATGTTCGAGGGAACCGCCCGCACTTGATGGAATGGTGAAATGTTCGCCAATTGGGCGGAAGTAGTTATGGCCTACACATGGACCAAGCTCAAGGAAGTCATGATGAAGAAATTTTGCCCAAAACATGAACTCCAAAAACTCGTGGGCAACCCGCTCCACCAATGTTTGCCTTGTCTAACCAAAATCGTCCCATGCCTTTGCTCAAAATCCTCCTCCTCAACCTAGAGCATGTTTCAATTGTGGAGATCCGAATCATTTCCGCAATTCTTGTCCTCGAGTTGCTTTTGTTAACCAAGCCCAAATTATACCCACCCAATACTATCAAACCCAAGCCTACCAAGTTCAAACCTATCAACCTCAAGTCCCGCAACTCTTTGCTCCTCCGGCTCAACCGATCCAAGCCATTGTAAGTCCCCCGATACCGATGCCTAACTTTGGACGTTGGATTTACTCATAAACACAGTTCTAAATATCAGAGTTAATAAAAACTTTCACGAAATAATATTAAAGTCAACCATTCATTACATAAATCACCATTTAAAATAATATAAACATGTCTTTTTGATTCAAACATAAACAACTGAGTCTTTGGATGCTAGCCTCTTTAACCAACTTGCCATATGTCCCTCTTCAAGCCAACTGTCTCATCCTAGTCACCTGCGTGCATACTAAAAGTCAGCTACTTTGAGTGCGTTTTAGTTAATCATATAACATACAACACATTCATAATTACATACTTTCATTCATACTTTATACTTTCTTACATTCATTTATTATACACTCACCTACCTTCATATTTTCTTTTTTTCATTTTCATACCTTACGTTTTAAAGAGCATTACGCCCTACATTCCTCGAGTATTATTAGGGCCCGGTTCCCTCTTTCCTCGAATATTATTAGGGTTCGGTTCCCTCTTACCTCGAGTATTATTAGGGCACGGTTCCCTCTTGACTCGAATATTATTAGGGTTCGGTTACCTCTTGCCTCAAGTATTATTAGGGTTTGGTTCCCTCTTGCCTCGAGTATTATTAGGGCCTGGTTCACTTTCATTACTATACAACCATACATTACCTTTCTTTGTCATTATTATTATAGCATTCATACATAATTATCATACATGCAATATTCATGCATGCTTTCTTTCGCATACTCATTTCATACTTACCACACATTACCTTCCTTAACAATACGTGCAATATACGAAGATCGTTCACGTACTGTCAAGCATTCATTCATAATATAAACATAACTATCACATTCATCATTAAGACATACACTTACCATTTAAGGGTAAGTGTATTAACATTCACATTGAGTATGTACACAGCCCCGAAAACATAACAGGGGAATGGGGCTAGAAACTCACCTGGATCCTGTTTCGTTCTCCGTTTATTGTTATTCCCTTCCTTATCTGAGCTCGGCTAACTGTATGGTAATTACATGCATCAATACTTGTCCTATCATATTATTTATATTTCAGCCAAAATGGCTAAGTCTGGTATAATCTAATGGTTTTACGTTAGAATACATTTTACCTGGAATATTTTATTCCTTAAACACCCATCATATCCATTTACCCTCGTATTAGTTCATTAGATTACAATTGCGTTTGAGTGTTTATAAATATTCGGGTCATTATTGCATGATAGTATGCCTATTGCTCTAGGGGTATTGCTTGTATCCAGCTTACAAAGTAATCGAGTGTTCACTTGTAATCGAATCACTCAGGCAACCGGGTCTCCAAGTATTCGAATAGGTTCCTTGTAATCGAATAAGGCTTGACAATCGAATAAGGCATTTTAAGCAAGTAAAGCATTGTAATCGAGTAATGCTTTGTAATCGAGTCTCCACCGTGTAATCGAATACACCATTGTATTCGATTGAAATGTTGTAATCGATCCTCATATTGTATTCGATTGTCACATTGTATTCGAGTTTCCCTTTTGTAATTGAACCCTTCAATTGTATGCGACCTTAACCAAGTAACCGAATATGGCACTTGTATTTGAGTCCAGATTGTAATCGGGTTACATCATGTAATCGAGTGCTTATTCTAAACGAGTGTAGTACATGTATCCGAATTTTATGATGTAACTGAATGCCATTAATGTATTCGATTAGTCCTTTATAATCAACTATCACATTGTAATCGATAGGGCCGTTGTAAGCGAACATAACCATGTAATCGAATGAACTGTAATGTAATCGAGTTCCATTGTAATCAAACGAGCTTAATAATTTGGTCACGGGTTGGTCCTTTACTATCATTATCTATACTCGTTTTAACCCTAACACCTTATTATGGCTCGGTATTGGCCCATAAATGTTTCCTTAACCAATTTTGGCTGAAACTTGACCCGAGTGACCATAAAGCTTGGTCCTTTATGGTCCAAAACATTCAAGGCGAGATATAGGGTATCTTTAACAAGTCGTACATGCCCTTAGGTTCGTTAAGTCCCTTTAAAACATCAAGTTTGCTACTTTATGAACTATCTACTCCCGATCTACTCTAGGGTTGGATTTCATGGCAAACCGTTCATAAAAACGTAAGCTTTAAGATAAAGAACGTACCTTTACTCGTTATAAGGCTACGGTTTCGCTTGGTTAAGAACAATGATCTTGTATCTTGCTTGTATGGCTAAGATTTATCAAGATTTATGCTAGGTTTGATCTTGGATCTTCTTCTTCTTCTCACGGCCGTAAGTTTGTTGGTGTATGTGTGTGTTTTGAGTGTGTAAAGAATAAGATGGAGAGAAATGACGGTTTTAGGGAGGTTTAAGGGAGTATTTATACTCACTTAAGCCCATGGACGTAAGGCCCATTCCATCCCTTATTTCATATTTTCCCACCCAAGTCCATACTCTCCTTTATATGTAATCTTAATTGAATATTAACACACGTTTCACAAACATAACTTTCCTTTATTTAATATTATAAAATTTAGGATGTTACAACCATGCAAGCCCTCCAGCAAGCAATGAAAGCTCTTCCTCCTCCTCCTCCAACTCAACAAAACCACGGCAATCAAGGGCGTGATTTTATGATGAACGCCAACCAAGCTCAAGTTTCCAACGATGTGTGAACGGTACGTTTTTAGTAAATGAGCATTTAGCTTCAATTTTATTTGATACCGGAGCTGATAGGAGTTTTGTTTCTTTTAAATTTGAATCCATTCTTGCCATACCCCGCACTAAACTTTCTCTCCCTTTTTCTGTCGAAGTCGCTAGTGGTATTTCCATCACCATCGATTCGGTTATTCGCGATTGTATCCTCACTCTTTTCAAGCAAGATTTCTTGATTGACCTCATCCCGATGAGAATGGGAAGCTTCGACATCATAATAGGTATGGAGTGGTTAGCTTGCACCGTGCCGAAGTTGTTTGTTATGACAAATTCATTCGAATCCCGGTTGTCAATGGCAAAATCCTCAAAGTCTTTGGCAAAACGATTCCCAAGAAGCTCAAACTCATGTCATGCTCTCGATCTCGTAAGTACTTACGCCAAAAGTATGTTCCATTCCTAGCCCAAGCGGTGGTGAAAGATCCCAAAGAAAAGAAAATTCAAGACATTCCCGTTGTTTGTGAATTTCCCGGCATTTTTCCCGAAGACGTCTCTGGTCTCCCACCCATTCGTCATGTTGAATTTCGAATCGACCTTGTAACCGGCGCGACTCCCATATCCAAGGCTCCCTATCGTTTAGCTCTTTCAGAAATGCAAGAGTTATCGAACCAACTTCAAGAACTCTTCGATAAGGGCTTTATCCGTCCAAGCTCTTCCCATTGGGGCGCTCCCATTTTCTTCGTGAGAAAGAAAGATGGATCGTTTCGCATGTGTATCGATTAACGTGAACTCAATAAACTCACCATCAAGAATCGTTACCCTTTGCCATGAATCGACGACCTCTTCGATCAACTCCAAGGCACAACTTGTTTTTCCAAAATCGACCTTCGATCATGTTATCTTCAATTGCATGTTCATGAAGACGACATTCCTAAAATCGCTTTTCTTACTCAGTATGGACATTACGAGTTCTTGGTTATGCCTTTCGGGTTAACCAATGAACCCGCGGCATTCATGGATCTTATGAACCGCGTCTGCAACCCATTCTTGGACAAATTCATAATTGTCTTTATCAATGACATCCTCATCTTCTCCAAGACCAAAGCCGAACATGAGCATCATTTACGTTCCATTCTCGATCTCCTAAGAAAAGAAAAACTTTATGCCAAGTTTTCAAAATGCGAATTTTGGTTAAAAGAAGTTCAAGTTTTGGGACACATCGTCAACGATAAAGGTTTGATCCTGCCAAAATCGAGGCCGTAAAAGACTGGAAAACTCCATCCACACCCATTGAAATCCGATCTTTCCTTGGTTTGGCCAGGTATTATCGGCGGTTCATTCTAAACTTCTCCAAAATCGCATTACCCCTCACCGCACTAACTCATAGAGGAAAACCTTATGAATGGGGACCGAAAAAAGAAGAAGCAATCAAAACTCTAAAGCATATGCTTTGCAAAGCTCCCGTCTTAACCCTTTCGGATGGAAACAACGACTTAGTGGTATTTTGTGATGCGTCCACCAAGGTCTCAGTTACGTTCTGATGCAACGAGGTCAAGTTATCTCATATGCCTGAGACAACTTAAGGTTCAAAAAAAGAATTATACTAATCGTGATCACATACTTGGTGCCGTCGTTTTCACTCTTAAAATCTGGAGACATTATGTTTGAACCTTGATCAATCCTTAATCTATAAACAGATCTCAGATCTGTATGAATACGATTAATACTAAATACGGATCTAGCTCATAATTACGTTTAATTGTATGTTATAGGTATATATATTATCAATATTAGTAGGCGTATGTATGTATAATATTAAGATGAAGATCGAGAGAGATTTTGACAGAACTTCGTTAATTAACTCTAAAAAACTTAACTTAATTGTGAATAGTGTTCACATATAAATAGACGATGGAGTAGTTCGTTAACATCCCCTAACGAACTAATCTCCAATTCGTCATATACATTAAACAAACACAATCTACCTAACGAATCACCCCTTGATTCGTTAAACATCCTTAACGAATCAGGAGGGAATAAACTTAAGTCTTAGTTCGCTAAACAACCTTAGCGAACTAGACATTACTAATAACGAATTACAATATAACTTAATTGTTTATTACATTAAACATAAACGAAAAATACGTTAACATTAAATACAAAGACTCGAGACGCAAAACGGTGCACTAACAGACACCCCCTCGTCTTGAGCTCTTTGTCTTTGATCTTCACTTGAAACGCTTAGACTGCCAGTCTCTGCAACTATGAATCCCGTTTTCATAACACACGCACAATGCGTTGGAATTGCATAGCCAGATCATAGTCTTCATTGCGTTCAATCAGAATCTTGTTCTTGTGCAGCACGTCATTATCGGTCTCGGTTAAATTAACCAACCACATCGGGTCAATGCTCTTTATCAGCTCAGTCTTCAACCCTGTACCAAGAACAATGACGGCCTCGCCAGTACGATTATTGTAGTACCAGCGGTTGAAGGATAGATGCATATGTTGGTTCATTGTCTTCACTGGCACCCGCTTCATCGTCTTCGACGGCTTTACTTTAAGGACCAAATTCTTCCAACCCATTTTTGGATCAATCTCATTGAGACGCTTGCGGATAGGAATTTGTGGCTTAAAGTAGTTAAAACCATGATTCACCTCAAATACCAATTGTTGGTGAAAACGTTTAGCATGGTAGTCATCACTGCGATTAATAAACGGACGATACGCCAGAGTGCACACATCCCATCTCGGTAATGAGAGAAGATCAGTCATCCTTTCGTAGTACTGGACGCCCTTCTACCATTTCACAATGTATACGTTAAGTTCATATTCAAACATCCAAGAAATAATATTGCCTTGCACCTTTGACACGACCTTAAATGAGGTCTTCTGGTTGGCTTTGGCTCATGCAATAGCTTCTTATTTCTGTTCTTGATCAACAAACCTGAATGCTTTGATAATATTACTTGCTTGCTTGTGTCTGAACCAACTATTAATCTCCTCAAGAGACGGGTCGAGAAGCGAATTAGAATATACATTCTTGCCTTTGGAATTCTTCTCAAGATGGTCTTCTGCTTCTTTAACCGTTTCTTCATTAAACACTGGAGCAACCTGATCAACATTGGTGTGTTGAAACAGATCAAGGTAATCCTCAGCAGTCACATCCTCCATCTCAACTTCCTCATTCTCATAAATATAATCCGTACTCATCTCAATGGTAGGATCATTTAGTATCTCATCATCATTAATTACTTCAGCATCAGGCTCAGTCTCTGACACGGTCATCTCCTCTTCATTCAGACCAAGCAAGATCGCAATTTGCTCTCGTGTCAACGACTTATCAACAAACTGCCCTACATCTATCTCATCGGCATTCACCATACTTCTAACCATCCCCTCACCATCAATAAAAATAATCGTATTTGCCTCGATCATTTCTATTACTTTGGCAGCCGTATAGTCATGATAAACAATAACCTGCTTGTTCGAATCATCAACAGAACTCGTACCCGCACCAGAAGCTGGGTCTTGAGTTTGTTTAGGCTCACCGCCAGCACCAGACTCATCAGGATCTTCCTTATCATTCTTGATCTTCTTTAAAGCATCATCTTTGCAAGTTAATTGCAAGATCAGATCCTCTTATTCTTTAAGCTTCACCCCCTGAGACTCAACAATCTCACGTAGGGCTTTTGTTTCTTTTTGACAGAAAGAAACACAACTGATTAGCTTCTTCTGGTTCTCCATCAAGCGTTCTTGATTCATACGATCAGCAGACATTTGGTTTTCATACAAATGAAGAAGATTCAAAAGCATTTCTGTCTGACGGTTTGGTGGCATAGAATACAACGATGGATGAACTGGTTGAATTGGTCCCTGAGGCCTTGTAATTCTCATAAATGAGACATCACTAGGTGGAGGAGGCCTTATATACGATGTTGGAGGAACAGTAGAAAGTGTAGCAGACGACAATGGTCTTTCAGTTAAGGCCGATTGTGGAATCATACCCAACTGCTCGTGAGGTACCATTGTCGTCATCAAAGTCATCTCCGGAGTGCTAGTAGTAATTGGCACTGCCGGGCGTTGAGGAATTTCAGGACGAGATGGTTGCACACCAAAAGATATTCCAGCTCCAGCTGATACACGTCTTTTTGCTGAGACTTCAGAAGCTGGTGCTTTACCCTTCTGTTTTCGTTCTCGTTGAGCTGCAATAGTAGCAGCTAACGCAGCGTCAACGACAGCTTGTTGTTCACGAAGAGCTGCATCACCATCACCACCATTACCACCATCTCCATCATCTCCACCATCATCACCATCATTGTTCCCACCTTCTCCTCCCTCACGCTCAGAATCCGAGTCATCATGGATCCAGCGATCCTCGGGAGGACATACATAATCAAGGTTAGCAGGATGACCAATCAATCTCTTGAATCTGGGAGGAGGAGATTGACGGTACAGTTTCATTCTTCTCATTGTATCTGCTATTCTCCAACTTAAACTTATCATTCTCGTCATTAAGGGCAAGCACCAAATCCCTAATAGCATCATTGACAAACAGTTGAACAAAACGTGGATACATCAAGAACTTCACACGTCTTTTTCTAGGAATACAATTTTCTTTCATATGATCAAAGATCAATTCAGAAAAATTGTTACGTTTGTTCAGGATAAGTGCAACAAATGTTGATTGTAGTGCAATACGACATTCGTCGAACCCAGCCTTACGTCCACCAAGGCAATGAATAAGAACATGAAGTAAATACTTGTATTGGGAACATAAGTATGCTTTGTTATACATAGACGCAGTAAGACTACTAGCATAGAACAAACGTCTGCAGGCCCTTGATCAGTTCTTTACCATATTCACTCGGATCATCAATTGTGTCATCAAATTGTAATACTCGTCGAACTGTTTCAACTGAGACGACAACTGGTTTGTCATTTACCACATCAGCTATATGGTCTTCAACTTCTACAAACTAAGCAGTGTTCCAGAATTGACGAACTATGCTGAATCTAATATCCGGATTAGCAGTAACAGCATAATGGATACGAGATCGGCGTAAAAATGCCAGCATACCACCAAAAACATCCTCATCAGGAAAGTCTGTATCAACAAAAGAACACACATTGTGTCGAGGATCATAAGGAAGTAACGGAGCTGCCTCAGCTGGTTGACCAGCATCTTGAACTTTTTGTGCATCCTGAACTTGTGGTGGTGCATCAATAGGAGGATCTTGTTCCATGTTATCAGCCATAATCCTGAATAAATAATATTGTATATTAGTAGTGTAGAAGTCTAAAAACGCACAAGTGTTATATCTTTAAGCATTTAGATGTAAACTATAATTATGGTTTAATTCCGTGTGTATAATTAATGTATTGACGCGTTTAGACCTTTTGGAATATTATATTTAATTTACATTAATTGAATAATTAATTTTAAAATGTCATTCGTTAAAAACATCAAACAGATTCGTTAATGAAATATAACGAATCAATTGATTCGCTATCATGTAAATAAGTTAACGAACGAGACTTAGCAAATTAACTTGTAGCTCGTGTCAAATTGACGAATCTTAGGCTGATTCGTTAAAATACTTTATTCGCTAATCTAGTTCGTGTATTATCCTTAACGAATTGGACACGGAAGAGTTCCAGTTCGCTAGGGTTAACGAATGGTCAATAATTAGACTTAATCTTTGACAATCCTGGTTAAAGTCAAAATAAATATGAACACTGAAAGTCAACATGCTGAATCCAGGTTCGATTATCCCATAATAAACGTTGAATAACCGAATCGACATTTTTAACACTCTCGGAAACACAATATAAATCAAACGGTGTTGATTTTGAGTGCAATCAGCATGAAATAAGGTAGGTTAATAGGGTTTTAACATAGTATAAACACCCGAAACCATAATCAATCAATTGACCCGACAAACAATAATCAAACACTGATTAAAGTCCACCAAGGGTCTCGGAAGCACATTCCGATCATAATGAAACCAAAATAAACTATAATAACACAGTATGATATCGATTAAGCAGAGTATCAAAACTCGTAAAACCCTTATAAAAAAATTGCATAATTAGCCTATCAATACAGTGTCATTTTTGACGAAAATCACAAAGAAGTGATAATCTATACCTTACGAACACAGTGATATACTCAAAAATATGAATTTCGAAGGTCGAAAAATCAGAGAAAATTTGAACAGGGTAGCTTTAGGTATAAGGAAGATGAGTGAATAGTGAAGGACGGTTCGTTTCACCTGTCCTTTATAAACTTACACGCTTCCCAATGTACCCTATGTACGAATTAAGAGATTCGTTTGAATTTTAAAACTAACGAATCAGTCAATTCGTTATAGCAGAGTAGCGAATGAGACTTGAATCGTGTGTTGATTCGTTAAATATGTATAACGAACAAGAGGTGTTTCGTTATAAAGTGCGGAAGCGAATTAGGTGAACGAACTAGATTGTAGTTCGTTAGAAAACACTTAATTCGTTATCCATAATTAACAAATCATAGTTTATTAAATTTTAACTTAAATAAATAAAAAAATAAAACAAAAATTATAAAATATTATACAATTAATAAATAAATGAATTAATTTAAAAAGGAATTACCGAGGAACTTTATCCCGATAAACCAATACTTTAAAACCGTCACTTTTTGAAACCGATAAATAAATCATTTAAATAATATGTAAAAACGAAATGAAAAATCTTTTTGGTATTTTCAAAATCTTTTTGTAATATATAAAGAAAAATATTTTTTGGTTTTTTGTAATATATACTTTAAAACCGTCACTTTTTGAAACAGGAAATATAAATCTTTTTGTGTTTTATATGTTTTTCAAAATCAGTACATATTTTTGGTATTTTTGTTGAGTTTGAGCAGAGAATCATATTGACCAAATTGCCCTTCCATCACAGTTTTATATTTCAGCGATATTATGACTGACGTTAAGTTGGTCATTGGTATTGTTGTCCACTTAAATCTAATAACAAACTTTCAAGTGCTTTTGTGATATGATTAATTGGTTCAATTAGAGCACAGAATATCAGAAACTATCAGCCTCTAATCTCGGTTCAAGCTTAATTTGATTTATGCCATATCACCCCAACTTGACTTAAACCATTATATTGTTGATCAAAATTTGTTTTTATAGAAGTTTATGAGCAATGCATTGATTTTCTGTTACTATGAGTGAATATGCACGAGTCCATCTGTCGGCTTACATACATTGTATCCCCTGGGGTCGGTTTTTTAATGGTATTAAGACGCGCGCAAGGGAGGAACAATGTATGACTAACAGCGGATTTTGATCAAGTCAATAATTTGGAAATTTGTACGAAGTACAGGAGTGATCAAGTTTAATGACTTTGGGTTTGCTCTAAAAGCGAATGAAATATTCATGCATATTAATACCCAGATGATTAAGCCGCATAAAGACTCACAGTGTCCAGAACCACAAAGCTTGTTGTTTGCTTTATTTTATTTTTGGTTGATCAAACAAATATAAGGTTTGAGTATGACAGGTTATTACATTCTGCCATCCTCACCGAGACTTTTTCTAGAGACTAACACCCCTTTCAATTTGGCGTTTCTTTATGTTTATATCACATACATTACTCTACTTGTTTGTTTTAAGACCTACCAATGCACCAATGCAATTAAGCACACAGTCTTTTAAGCTTACTTCTTGCTGGCTTTGGAGTCAAGATAGTCAATGTACTATCATTTTCACTTTTTGCTTCAAAAACTCAATAATTTTGAGGAGCATAAAACAAAATAAAGATAAATTTAATCGCCCCAGTTAACTTAAGTCTATAGATAAATGGCTGTTTTATCAATTCAACAAGTGAATAATAGGACCAAGACATGCAAGCATGCTTCACAAACTTAAATAACCGGCATATTTTTCAGCGAGAAAATAATCTAAAAACACATAACGAACGCCCCAACTATTTTCCATTATCAGGTGAATGGCTAACCTGATCATTGACAAGTAAATGTCAGGACCAAACATATACACCTACATGCCCTTCAAATGTAGATAATTGACATAATTTTCAGCAAACGCATGCAAAAATCTTTTTGGTTTTTCTCTATACATACTTTAAAAACACAATATTTTTGTCTTTTTCTCTTTTCTTATAAACAAAATAAACTTCACAATCTTTTTGGATTTTCGGATTTTTCAGTACAAATTTAAATCACAATCTTTTTGGATTTTCAAATTTTTCAATACAAATTTTAAATCACAATCTTTTTGGATTTTCAAATTTTAAAATGTTTTTGGTTTTTCAAATAAAATTTTAAAGGGAAAACATTAAAGAAAAGAAATCACAATATTTTTGATTTTCTAAATTTTCAAATATTTTTGGATTTTCAAGAATTTTTAATGTTTTTGGGTTTTAACTATACAAAAGAAAAGCACAATATTTTTGTATTGTCTAGTTTTTCACCCCCCTAAAACCAAAATAAATTTTAAAAGGAAAATGAAATAAAATAAAGATAGTCATCCTTGTTTAAGGATATCAGCGAGGGTCTTCAATCCATTTAAACCAAGCAAAAATTGAAAACGCGTTTTGTTGAAAGCTTTGGTAAACAGTCGGCTTTCTGAAAGTCAGTATGTACTTTCTCAAGGTCAATCAACTTCTTCTCAAAGCAATCCCGTATAAAGTGATATCGAATTTCGATATGTTTTGTTTTCGAATGTTGTACGGGATTCTTTGTGATAGAAATTGCAGCGGAATTATCAACCAAAATAGGAGTAGTAAGAAACTTCAAACCGTAGTCGCGAAGATGTTGTTGTATCCACAAAACCTGGGAACAACAACTCGAGGCTGCAACATACTCAGCTTCGGCGATTGAAGTGGATACCGTTATCTGCTTCTTACACTGCCAAGAAACAAGCCGGTTTCCTAAAAATTTACATCCTCCAGTCTTTGATTTGAAGTTGATATTGCAACATCCATAGTCCGAGTCTGAATAAGCAGTGAAATCAAAAGTATCATCCTTGGGGTACCACAACCCGATGTCTGGATTTCCCCTCAAATACTGAAGTATTTTCTTAACCGCAACTAAGTGAGTCACTCGTGGACTTGCTTGAAACCTAGCACAAAGACAAACAACAAACATAATGTCGGGTCGAGAAGCCGTTAGATACATTAAAGAACCGATCATAGCACGATAGATGGTAGGATCAACGGTATCCTCCAATTCATCCGGTGATAAATTGTGACCCACGAGAAGAGGAGTAGAAGGGATTTTTCCAGCAGATATCTTGAATCGGCTCCAGACATCGTTCACATACTTTGTCTGATGAATAAAGATTCTGTTAGCAGACTGGTGAACTTGCAACCCTAAGAAGAAATTCATCTCTCGCATCAAGCTCATCTCGAACTTTGTTTGCATGGACTTATCGAACTCCTTACACAACGTATCGTTAGTAGACCCAAAAATAATGTCATCGACATATATCTGAACTAGGAGAAGATCATCACCAATAGTCTTATGAAATAAAGTGCAGTCGACAGTCCCTCGTTTGAAGCCATTATCAGTCAAATGGTCGGCGCGCGTGCCATGCCAAGCTCTCGGGGCTTGATGTAGACCATACAGGGCCTTGTTTAATCGGTAAACTCGGTCCGGATAATCAAGATCTTCAAAACCAGGAGGCTGTAGAACAAACACTTCCTCGTGTAGTTCACCATTAAGAAAAGCACTTTTAACATCCATTTGATAGACCTTGATATTCTTATAAGCAGCATATGCCAGGAAGATTCGAATCGACTCTAATCTTGCAACTAGAGCATATACTACTGTGTAATCAATACCCTCTTGCTGATGAAAACCTTGCACCACTAAACGTGCTTTGTTTCTGACAATCACCCCTCGATCGTATTTCTTACATTTAAACACCCACTTATTCGGAATAGCTTTCTTGACTCTAGCAGGTTTATCGATTAAATCCCAAACACCCAAACGTGCAAATTGCTGTAATTCTTCTTGCATGGCTTCTACCCAGGAAGGATCTTGAAGAGCCATACGAGGAGTTGTAGGCTCAACTTGGGATAGAAAGCAAATGAATTTAGCAATATTTATAATACCAGTGGAATGTAAATCAGCATAAGCACACAATACATTATTTTCACTTGAAGAGGCAATTTGATGACGAGTTTGAACACCCACATCAAGTTCTCCAATGATGTTTTCCTGAGGATGATAACCATGAATCCGAAGAGTAGGATTCTCAGGAACAACAACATTATCAAATAAATTAGTGTAATGTTCACCCAGCTCATGAGATGAATCATCACAATCAAGGTCGAGAACTTGATCAACAACATGAATATCATCAGATGAAGTAGACGCGTTGTCAAAGAGAACTGGAGAAACATTATCAGGATCTTATGTTGGAGCAACGATTGGAACTTCAACATCATTAGAACTTGAGAATCGTGGAATTCCCAGTTGATCTTCAAAGTAAGCACAAACTAAATCTTCATCAAGTTGATCAGTTGTTGGTGTAAAGGAGTTAAATAAGCTATCATAGTCAAACATCCAGTCGGGACCTTTCCTTTGAGGAGGTGTGGTATACTTTTGACAATCCACATGGTACCATTCCTCAACACAACCAGACGTGAAATTAAACATTTCTTAGGAGAATCATACCCCAAGAAATAACCTTCGATAGCCTTTTCCTAAATATACTGGCATCCTTCTTCAATATTGTACACGGACACCCAAATGGTTCCAGGTACTTTAAGTTAGGCTTTCGATTGTTCAAGAGATCGTAACTTGTCTTCTTGAGTCGTTTAACAGTTAAAACTCGATTAAGCGTATAGCAAGCTGTATTCACTGCCTCATTCCAGAATTGGACGGGAAGCTTAGAATCAGCAAGCATAGTTCTTGCAGCTTAAATCAAAGTTCTATTCTTTCATTCAGCAACACCGTTTTGTTGAGGTACATAAGGTGCACTATATTCTCAGTGAATTCCTTTTTGAATACAAAAGAAATCCAATACAGTGTTTATAAATTCAGTTCCATTATCACTTCGAATTCTCCTCACCTTTTGTTTGTATAGTGATTCGATCTTAGTGATAAGGTTTTGTACCAAAACAGGCGTTTGATCTTTCGAACTCATAAATAAGACCCATGAGTATCTTGAATAATCATCAGTCACCACAAGACAATACCAATCCCCAGAAATACTAGCTCGATTCACATACGATACTGGATGTTTCAGAATCTCTTTTATCAAAGAAACTGGTTTTGAATGTTCCTTCACAAAAGGATGAAGATTTTGAAATTTCTGTTGTCCACAATTCCTCACAACATGACCCTGTTGACCGCAAAGAAAGCAACTTCGCATATCCACACGATCACTTTGAGGTTTAGCAGTAGCATATGACAAAGATGGTTGATAACTCACATTTTTGGTAAAACTTTTAGCTAACTCATCAGATGACATTAATTTCTTCTTTAGATAAAAATCCAAATTAGAACTATTAGAAAAACTTTGCAAAGTATCGGTTCTAGTTGATTTAACCAATCAAACTTTCTTAGCTTGTTTTAAAACTTGTTTTGCTTTAGTCAACGAATCAGATGTCATTGATGTTTTAGCTTTAGCATACTGACGTTCAAGGTCTTGAATCTTATAAGTTTCATTGTGAAACACACTCTCAATAAGTTCTGGTTTAATGATACTAATTGGAATGTCTTTCTCAGTGAACATCGTGTCAATTCCTTTCAACTTGAAAACCCTAGCAGATGATGGCTTAGAACTAGGAGGATTAATAAAACGCATTAAGTCCTCATCAGAAATCTTTGGTTTACTGACTTCTTTGCCTTCACTGGTTTGGTTTTCACAGTTTCTTCCTTTTTTATTTGAGATTTGAATGAGCTATACACAGCTTCCTCAAATTCTTGAGGCTCACAAAGAATATGATTAGAACTTGGGATGTTCTTATTCTTGTGTATTACCTCATGTTCAAATACGTCTTCGATAATCACTTTGTCAGCATTCTTAACAAATACTTTGTTGCTTTCAACATGAGGTTTTTGAGGAGCAACTTGGGTTTTAACAGTTTCTGTTTTAACCGGTTTAGATTTCTCAGAAATCACAGATTCTTTTTCAATCAAATCCTCTTCTTTTTTAGCAAAAGGATTAATTTTATAATCATTATGAAAAGGTGGCGGAATTTCAACAAAACCGATGCCTTTCTTTGAATCCTTTTGTTTTCAAGATACTTCGATAATTTCATTCAACAAGAACGAAGAGTTTCAAAATTTACCCAATTTGTTCTTCAATTCAAGAAACTCATTCTCAAGCTCGGTTATCTTTGAATAATGTTTCAATATTTTTTGAAACTTTTGGTCATTAATAATCATTTTCACAGATAACTCTGCTTTGAGATCATGGTTACTTGTCGACAAAGCTTCAATCTTCTCACGAGATCTCATTTGAGACTCAAGAGATTGTCGATAAGTATCCTTTAATGAAGCAATTTCTCTTATCAAATTATCATTTTGATTCTTTAAAGATTCTAACTTAGGTTTGTTAGATTCACATTCAACACACGTTACTTTAATAGATGATGTAGCAGAAATAGAATGACTAACCTCATTGATTTTTGCCATGCAAGCAAAGACAGTTGCAAGTTTATCACAAGAGTCATCAGAATCAGATCCAGAATCATTGTCTGAAGACGACTCACTTCCACTTGCATCACAAAAGTCTTTAGTTAGCCCAAACATAGCCAAATTAGCTTGATTATCATTACACAGTAGCCGTTGTGACCAATAATTTCCATCAGCTAACATTGCTTGTGACCCAGAAGTAGACGGTGTCTTTTCAGCATCATTACCTCGTGGTGTTGACAAATTTTGATTTTGACCACGAGAACCAGTATACTCCTTTTTCGGTTTGTCACATTCTTTAGCAAAATGTCCGAAATCTTGCCAATTATAACATTTCACTTTTAACTTGTCATATCCCAATTTCTTGTTCAAGGCAGGAAGATCTTTTCCAGTTCTTTGCATAAATATTTTAACCTTACGAACAATCATCGCCATGTTCCACTTTAAATCCATGATTTCTAAGTCATCTAGATCAATCTGATCGTAATCTTCATCAGTCAGATCACTAGTGGCAATCTTGCTACTCACCAAATTTTCATAAGAAGACATGAAAGCTGATAAAAAGGCAAAGTTTTGTTCAGCTTCTTTCATGTTTACATTCGAAGGTGATGAGTATTGATTTGTATTAGATGAACTTCCTGAACCAGTAGAGACATTTGGTGATCCAGGGTTACCAGCCGTATAAAAACATGCTTTAGGATCACTATATATGGTTGTTGCATTTTCACTTGCATTCCGTTTGAGAAATGCAGTGATTGGAGAAATGGTTGAACTTAGAGGCATGCTACCACCATAGAAAGCAGGATCTTGACTTTTCTTAGAGGATTTTTGGCACTTGAGATCGTATTCACGAGCTTCAATCTTTTGTAAAAACTCACTTGCAGTCAAGTCTTCATTAAAATAACTGTTTTCTTTCAATACCATGAGAAAAGTAGAATACGAACTTGGTAATGCGCTCTTGATGGTATCAATCTTATCAACCTCAGAAGTTTCTAATCTCATTTTATCCATCTCAACAATCAAGTGATTAAACCTTGTCGTCATCTCTTCAACAGTCTCACCTTTAAGTAAATTAAAGTTTCTAAATTGAAACTTGAGC
Source organism: Bidens hawaiensis (assembly GCF_021521415.1). NCBI lineage: Eukaryota > Viridiplantae > Streptophyta > Magnoliopsida > Asterales > Asteraceae > Bidens > Bidens hawaiensis. Next base: position 200,953 of record NW_027494316.1, read on the forward strand.
ATTACCTTCTTGCTTTCAGCTGTATTACCCATGCTTCTCATACGAATATGTTGGAATAATGAAGCACATATTTTTATACTACCCACTTGGTGAAAGATATTCTCAGGTAAAGCCATGGTAAGAGTAGAATAAGCTTTTTTCTCAATCTCTATCGCTTTCTTCTCTTCCTGTGAGTATTGAGAGATAGCTTTAGGTCTAAAGCCTATTGTCTCATCTCCAATCATCGGAACAGTGTAAACCTCATCCAAACAGTACAAACAATCAGGATGAACTGACCCTAAATGAGCACGAAAACGAGGTTCCCATTTATCAAAGTCACTAAATTTCATCAACCTTGGACATTTCGAATGTGAACCTATCTCGGTATCAAGTTGCAACATTTGTTGCATCAACATGTTTTGAGAAGCTAGTGCATACATACCAGCCATTTTTGTAAAGTTTGAAACTTTAAGGATTAAAATTAAAAGAGTTTAACGAACTGTAAACAGTATAACGAACTGTGAACAGTTGTAGCGAATTGTAAATAGTAAACAACGAAATAAACCTTAACGAAGTTGAGGTTTATCAAGTAACGAATCAAATTTAAATTAAGTAACGAATCTGATGATTAACGTATTAGATGGTCAACGAATGAGTCCAACTAACGAATTAACTAAGCGAATCACGAAGTACAGGCTTAGCGAATTAGAGAGTATTCTGTAACGAACCACTAAGATAAACTTAGCGAATAAGATGACGAACCCGCTACAGTTGATAGCGAATCAACCTATAGCGAATCAGGTTGTTACAACCGTTTGTAACAAACTCTGACACCTAATGCCAAGTGGCAAAGGTTGTTATAACACAAATTCCAAGGTAGACACGTGTCACACGAATCTGTTGGAAACGAATCAGATTAAGTAGTGAATTGGTTGACGAATCACTAAGAATAGATAACGAATTGACTAGATCAGTTAACGAATTAACGTGAATATGATAACGAATCAACGTGAATATGATAACGAATCATAATCATGTTCAGATCTTCAAATATTTAAAGAAGATTTCCAGTTTTTCTGGAAATGATGAACATCAAACCAAGAAACCCAGAAACTCAAATTTGTAATACAATCTAATTGTCAACCAAATTCCACAAATAAACTATCAAACTACTCGCGAATCAAACACGATTATACTCGTATCAATCCCGTAATCCAATTTACCTTAAAACATATCCAATTTAACCAAAAACCATTCCCGGTTTCTCGGCCAAACTCAAATCCGACCAAAACAATCCAAAACCAAACCAAAATCCAATTCCAACTCACACTAACCTGTCAATACCTTAACAATCACCAACCTAATCCAAACATTTCATAATTCAACCAATTCAAGCTCAAATTGAAGCAAAATCAAACTATATTCAAACTTAAACCAAAAACAACATTAATAAACTTAATAATATCTATAATCAGTCAAATCAAGCGTAAATAAGATCACCGAAAGCTTTATACAATATGAACCTTCCAAGATCTAGCCGCGTCGATACACCGATTATACAATATGAACGATTAATACTTTAAATATGGTTTATTGATAAATGTGTGATGAATACATTATGGAGAGTAAATACATAATAACTTATGGATCTCACTTATTCTATGTGTGTGATCTCCCTTAATTATGAGCATGGAACCACCTATTTATAGGCCACATGCTCCATTTACAATAAATATTCAATCTAGACTATGTAAAAATAATTCGAATGCTACGGACAACAATTTCGTTCACTAACAGACACCCCCTTTTCCGTAGCTATCGAATACTTTAATCTTGAATACTTTAACTGCAAATCACCAGTCACAAAACCGTGCACTAACGCATTATCTTTATGGCACAAAATGTGTTGTATTGACCGATTATAAAAGTCTTCAACGCATCTTTGACCAAAAATATCTCAACATGAGACAACGTCGATGGGCCGAATTACTTAGTGATTACGATTGAAAAATTCGCTACCACCCCTGTAAAGCGAATGTTGTAGCTGGTGCCCTTATTCGTAAAGTTATATTCAAATCCGTTCTTCATAGCATCATCATCCAAACGGATCTACAAGACCGCATATATCGAGCCCAATGCACCTTCATTGATGAAGGAAATATGTATTACGAAATGTCATGTGGAGCCGAACTTCAACTCGAAACCAAACCCGATGGCTTGCTTTATTTCCTCAATCGTTTGTGTGTTCCCGATCGTGTTGAATTTCGTACTTTCATTCTCGACGAAGCTCATATGTCGCGATATTCCGTACATCCCGGTGCGGATAAGATGTTCTTCGATCTTCGATCTATGTAATGGTGACCGGGTATGAAAAAGGACGTAGCACTTTATGTCTCAAAATGTCTAACTTGTTCAAAGGTTAAAGCCGAACATCAAAAACCTCTTGGCTTACTTGAACAACCTCCTATTCTCGTTTGGAAATGAGAAGACATTGCTATGGACTTTATCACCAAATTACCCCCATCAAAGGCAAAATGATAGCATTTGGGTCATCATTGATCGATTAACCAAATCGGCTCACTTCATCCCGATCCGCAAGAAGTACTCTGTTGAACAACTCGCTCAAATATATGTTCGTGAAATTGTATTCCGCCATGGTATTTCGTTAACCATTATTTCCTATCGTGATGCTCGTTTCACCTCCCGTTTTCGGAAATCACTTCAAGAAGCATTGAGCACTCGCCTGGATCTTAGCGCCGCTTATCATCCTCAAACCGATGGTCAATCCGAGCATACAATCCAAACCCTTGAAGATATGCTTTAATCTTGTGTTCTTGATTTTGGTGGAAATTGGGATTCTCATATTCCGCTTACCGAATTCTCTTATAAAAATAGCTATCATTCTAGCATTGATATGACTCATTTCCAAGCTCTTTATAGTCGTAAGTGTTGTTCCCTGATTTGTTGGAACGAGATTGGTGAAGCCCATATCACCGGTCCCGAGATGGTCCAAGACACTACCGATCGTATCGATCAAATCCGCAGAAATCTTCTCGCTACTAGAAGTCATCAAAAGAGCTATGCCGACAAAGTCTCAAAGTATCCACTTGGAAGGTGGTAGTCCGTTTTGGAAAAAAGGAAAAGTAGCACCCCGTTTCGTATGCTCATTTAAAATCCTCAAAAGGATTGGAAAAGTGGCTTATAAACTCGAATTACCGCAAAAACTTACCGGTTTTCATCCAACATTTCATGTCTCAAACCTCAAAAAGTGCTTAGCCGAAGGTAATCTTCATATACCTCTCGACGAAGTGTGTATCGATGAAACCTTGAAAACGATCGAAAAACCCGTTGAAATCATGGACCGCAATGAGAAATGAACCAACGTAGCAGCATCCGTTTAGTTAAAATCCGTTGGAAATCACGGCGTGGCACTAAATTCACTTGGGAACAAGAAGACGAGATGAATGAAAAGTACCCGCATTTTTTTATTACGGATTCATCTTAATTTCGGGACGAAATTTCCTAAAGTAGGGAAGACTATAACATTTGTCATTTTTCGGTTTAACTTGCATTTGTATTTTTTTCAAAAACCCGACCCGTTTTGATCTTTCGGAATCGTCTTTATTAATAAAATGTTGAATTTTATGTTCGTTTATGTTTCACAAATGTCGGGTTAAGAAAACATCATTTTCGGTACGTTAAAAGACCTCTTTATGATGAAAAATGACTTAAAACAAACTTTGGAGACTTTTATTATCAATTATCAAAAGCTTGTTTGACCATTTTAACCAATCACATGCAATTTTACCCCGTACGAATAAACCATACTTCTACCACTATAAAAGCAATGTCTCATGCACCATTTTGGTTGCTCTTTCTTCTCCAAATTCTCTCTCAATCTAAGATCTAAGTATCCATTATTCAAGTTCTTATAGTTTGACTTTTCAAGGTCAAACTAACACTAATCCTTGTTTTCTAACTATTTCTTGTTACTTAAATCTTGATGTTGCAACATATATATAATATACACACCTTGTTTCCTTCGACTTTCACTTCTCCGGTCAAGGTCGGTTGAAGTGTCGTGCTATAAGGCAAGGCTACATGGAGGACTAATATAGTCCTTGATAAATGCTTTAAGTTATGCTTTAATTTTGTTTATGCTTATTAATATTGTTTAGTCCTTACTTACTTTTAGTTTCCAAATCATTTTTTAATAGTTCAATGGTTTTGGGTATGTGGCCACCATTTTCAGTTTCATCCCGAGTCAAGAGCCGAACCAAAACCGAACTTTTTTTTAATACTTTATTGTTAACATATTGTATGGAATATTTGAGTATTATTATTTTTAAGTTTATTTAATGAGTTCTACGGTATTAGATATGTGGCAACCATCCTCGGTTTCATTCAGAGTCAAGGACTGAACCGAAACCGAACTCTTGTTTAAACACTTTATTTTAACATGTTGTACGTAAAATTGTGTATTATCATTTCTAAGTTATTTTAATAAAGTTCCATGGTATTGGGTATGTGGTAACCATCCTCGGTTTTATTCCAAGTCAAGGACCGAACCAAGACCGAACTAAACCGAGTTCACTCGCTTAAGACACACTAGTGTGTTTTGAGCCACCGAATCTCATATTCTCTCTAAAACTATTTTATAAACTATAAATTGTTTTCTTAACACACTTGGTATGTTGAATCTAACTTGATCTTATAACAAGTTTGGACCGACAAAACCAAACACTCGCTTAACGGACGTCGAGGTTCTTCTTAATAGAATTACACACTTGGTTAAGCTTCTTTTGATTTCATTGAGTTATCTCATAACATTTTCGAATCTCGGCTTCGAACATGACCAATTATCAAGACTCGAACCGACAAATCCGAACACTCGTAAAGTCTCGTTTTGGTATCTATTTAACTTTGCAATATTCTCATATTCTCTCTAAAACTATTTTATAAACTAATTTTAAATTGTTTTCTCAACACACTTGGTATGTTGAATCTAACTTGATCTTATAACAAGTTTGGACCGACAAAACCAAACACTCGCTTAACGAACGTCGAGGTTCTTCTTAATAGAATTACACACTTGGTTAAGCTTCTTTTGATTTCATTGAGTTATCTCATAACATTTTGGAGTCTCGGCTTCGAACTTGAATAATTATCAAGACTCGAACCGACAAATCCGAACACTCGTAAAGTCTCGTTTTGGTATCTATTTAACTTTGCAATATTACCCAAATATTTACTTAACAAAGGTTAAGTAAAAGCTAATAAATAGAATACCGAGACCCGACTTTGAGTAAACTTACTTTTCTATAACCATTACTTTAATTCTTATGTATCTACACTTTAACTCTTAAAATTTAATTATTTATTTTACTTGTCAAGTTATTTTACTTTAAAGTTTTTAAAACCATCTACTAGCTCAAGATCCTTTTTAATCTATGTCTTGCCCGTTGAGCTTACCCTCCCCCATTTTATCGCAAACTATCATTCAAGTTACTTATTTCATGTGAGTACATTTCATTCCCCATTTTCACTTTTATATTTTGGGGGTAACATGCATACTTATTCAAAACAAGAATGATTTATAATACCCGATCCTCAAACCACAAACGTTAGGGTGTATGGTAGTAGAATACTTTCTCTATTGTGTGTTATATGCTTCATATGCTTTGCGTGCACGAGTTTTTATTTTTATGTTGTTGTTGAGCCAAAATAAGTATAATCATACACTCCCTTAACTACTTAGCCTTGTGCTAGTAGTATAGGGCCTCATTATCCGAGTATGTCAGTTGTTACCGATTAGAAAAGATTCATTTACTTATGATTTATATACCACAACTGTTACTTTTATTTTTAGTGTCATATACGATTTGTGGATTTTGCCTCATATTATATATACTCAGTACTATGAAATTGCTCACCAACATATGTGTTGACAAATGTTATTTTATGCATTGTTACAGGTTTGATTATTATTTGATTGGAGTTTGAAGATGTCATTCTATTTGATACCGCTAGGTTAATAGAAGAATGAACAATATTTTTTCTTATATTTGGTGTTGTTATGTATGAACAAGATGTATTGCTTTTGTGATTGAATGAAATTAATAAGTTGTTTAAATATTGTCACTTTAATAGTATCTTGTGTTCATGGGCAATCCGTTGCACCCCGGCATGTTCCGCCGCCTATGGTCGAGGTGTGACATGAAGGCTATGATGGCGGGCCTTGGTCCATCTGAGCCGCAATTTTATTCGCGATGTTGATTTCTTGGATGTGCCATTTGTTTTATTTGCAACCATTGACTTAGTTTATGTATCGATCTGATGTTGTTTTACGACATTAGATCTTAAACCTTCGGAAGGCTATGATGATTATAAAAATGTTCATTGATTTGGCAAGGCAACTGTAGCTGGTTTGCAGCCACAATGGGATATCATTTCTGAGCCTCGAGTGTCTATATGAATTTGTTGTTGATGCTTTAGTTTTGGTTGTGAATGTGCCTGTGACATTGATGGTGGGATTCCATGGGGAAGACGAGAACAATTAGTGACGGCTGAACGCTGAAGAAACAAATGTCCAATAAACGTTGACGAACACCGATTTCTCCACCGACTAGAAAAAGGCCTCTGATTTGATGCATCAATGTGTTTGGGTATGATCGCATCTTTGTATTTGTTATTTTTTGCAGAACATATATGTGATGACATGTATTTATTTACATTAGGGTGTAAATTTAGGGCTTTTGCTAGTGACCTATGTACTTGAAACAACTCAATTCTATTGAAAAATTATATTCTTTCATTATAATTAGTTAAATTGAGGAAAAAATGTTCACCTATTATTTGTTTTTTAAAATGGTTTTCTGGGTTCATTCCTGTATTATATTATTTATACGAGAAATTCCCTAAATAGCCTTTTTTAAGAGAGAGAGAGAGAGAGAGGGAGAGAGAGAAATGAGAAAATAGCCTTAAATCCTCAAATATACCCAAAATAGCCCATATAATTTGGACTGAGACGACACAGTTGGAAAAGATCCGACCAGATTTCTAAACCAATAGTTTTTGGACACGTGTAGAGGTTTCCGAAAATTCGACCATATTTTTTAAAATATGGAGGAAAAAGATGATGAATATTATATACCAAGATGAAAAATAAAGAAAATTATAATCAATGGACGATCATGTAGGTGTGGATGAAATTAACTTAAATCTTGTCGGTGTGGACAAGATTTCAACTCATAAGAAATTAATCAAAACCTCGTCTCCTTGGTACAATTCATCTCAAATGCGTCTTGGAAGACTGAACTTAAAGGCACAATTTTTCAGGTTTTTAGAATTTTTAGGGATCTAGTAGGAAACATTATAAAACCGCCTGGCAAGACTGCTTTTGAGAAGAATAATTAATAACAAAATTGGGTTGGGTCCTGTTTCGGTCAAAAATTAACAAAGTAACTTTTGATCAAATTAGTACGTGAGGTAGAGTGCTTGATGGTAAAACGAATGAACACAGTGATTTGATTACGAGGGAAAAAGCCCTTGATTATGATAATCTCCGGCACAAAAAACCCCCGGATGGTGAAAACTATCACCGTCACTTTTATTAATAATAAAAAGAGGATTACAAGTGGTGGAGCTGATAAAATATCGAGTGCTTAAGTGTTTACAGTGATTGCTAGTAGCTAAGTCGTGAAAGTGTGTAAGGTGTCTTCTAAATGTATCTATCAGCTCGTTTAAATAAGAAAAAGTTACAACTGATATCCCGAATAATCCGGAAACCCTAGACTATTTCTTCCATAATCCGTTGCTTGCCCACGTTCCAATTGACAAAGTCCAAGCATTAGCCGTTGTAAGTCCACGTTTATATTAGCATATTTAGCATGTGATCTTATCTGCAAAACAAATATAAGTAATATAGGACAATAGAATTAGTCAAATATCATCCTCGGAATATTAGCGTTGACAGGATAGCTCCGAATCCTTGAATCGTATCTCATCCCGAGGATAAAAAATCTACACCCAACAATTGCCCCCAATTTTTACAGATTGCGCGTGACAACTGTAAAAATTTAAAATTTTAAAAAGTAAAAATATCTTCTATTAACTGAAAGGACATGTAAACGGATTGAGGAGACCCTATAACCGTCCTTTTAGGTTATAATCAAGCCATTTCCCAATCTCAAAATAATAATAATCTCTCCACCGGTTCACAATCAGGTCAGTTCCTCTCTCTTGTCTTCTTAATTTCTTGAAATTTTTCTTCCGATTCGAACGATAATGAGGAAGAGAACCCCTCGAGCTCCCAATCCTTTCTCTTTCGTAACCTCGGAAGATTTCGTTGGCCAAGCTAATATTCCCACCACCGATGAAGACCAATGTCTTTTTAGAGATCTAGACATCAGATTTCTGAAAGACTCGGGCTTACTACCTGCTGAAGCTATTATTAGGCCATATGTCCCCAAATTCAAGGCTGACTTCTGCTCTAAAACCTGGATTTGCTTTTTTCATTACCCCTTTTCGATCGGACTTTCATATCCGTTTTCCCCGCTCATTAAGGAGTTCTTTGATGTCACCGGATTCTCTTACTCCCAAGTCATGCCAATGGTGTGGAGAGTCTTGGCCACCGTAGATCGATTGAATAAAACCCATGGGTTGTCGATAGGTGTCCCTGAGATAGCTGCAACCTATAACCTCTGTACACACGGGTCTTTCCGCTACTGCCTTCAATCCAAATCTAGCCGTCTTTATATGGTTCCCAAGGTGTCCGGTAGTGACCCTGATTGGAAGAAAAAATTCTTTTTCGTCCGTCGCGACTCTATTCCTGATGGAATGAGCTTGCCTATTTAATGGGTTCACAAGGGTAGGAAATTCTTAGGATAGAATCTCTTTTTGCAAATGTTTTGTGTTAACACGGTTTCTTTTTTGGCAGTTGTGTTTGAGGATTTGATAAAGTATAGGAAGGATACGAATAGAAGGCTTAAGGCGTTGTTTAAGGTTCCGCCATAGGATAGGGAGTTTTGGTTAGAAGAAGAAATAGGGGAAACAAGCGTGACCGCTGCGAAGTCTGTTGAGAGTATGTCTTCTGGTAAGTTTTTTGGGTTTTTCATGAAATTCTTAGGATTTCACTTTCTTGGGAATAACTTGATAAAATGTTGTATAGGGATGCCAAAGCCAAAGTCTTCTTTTAGCTTAGTCGACCTGGACGATCTTATCGAGGATAGGACCGTGGTTAAACAAGAACACTCCAAGACCCTCTCTCTAGTAGTAAGGGTTCCGACGACTCGCCAGAAAAGCGCTGCATAAAAGAAGAGGAAACCACTACTTCAGCCGAGACCGAGCCTTTTGCCGATATGAGCACTACTGATGTTGTGGAGAAGCTACAAGCTCTTGCCAACTTTCTTGGAACAGTAAGTACTTCTGTTTATCCTGAAAATAGTAAACTGCATAAAAACTTATGTTAATTTATGGATAACAGAAAACTGAAGGTTACCGTCAGAGATCTCAAGATGCTGAATCGGCTCAGAGAGAGGCTGAGGTTAAGGTTTCCGAAATTCTACATGCTGTTGACATAAAGGATAAGCTACTCAAAAAGAAGGATAAAGAGATTGTGGATCTCGGAGCCTCATTTGAGTTGGAGAAGACTGAATTCATTGAAGAAGCTAAGAAATGTGCAGCCACCAGTATCCTGGATTCGATGCTTAAGATGTCGGAGGAAGTGCAAGCAAAGGGCTACACGATGGACTCCTGGAACTCCACGGCTTGGAAGAAGAAGCTGAAGATGCTAAGGGGGGAAGTTTGAAAAAGATGATGTGGCAGATACTTCTGAAGTGATCAAGGATGCTGGTGCTAGTGAGGAGGTGAAGGAAACCAAGGCTGGTGAGGTGACGAAGTCGGAGAAGAAGGAGGGTGGTCATGTTGAAGGTGACAAGGTTTGAACCTGGTGTTTGGGTTGTGTTAATCTGTTTGTGATGGTTGTTAAAACAGTTTTTATTTTGGTTGTGTAAGGATAATATGACATGCCAAGGATAATGATTTGGGTGGAGGGATCTTGGTTCAGGACGAAGCCCAAATCGTCTTTTATTTCCTGCTTTTAGAACAATATGATGGTTCAGGTGGATGGGCTCTTTTTTGAGTGAAACCTGAATCATCCTTCTTTCCTGCACTTTATTATTAGTAGAACAACTTTTTATGACTTATGTTGATGTTTTATCCTTGCTCATGTTATTGAATCTTCATAATAAAGTTGATTTCATTAGGATTTAGAAATCTAGGTGAGGTTTGTTAGAAAATTAGGTTTAATTCAATTAACAAACATGAAGTCATAAAATTCATTTTGTAAATAAGACAAGTTGGAGGAAGTAAAGAACAATAGAAAATAGGAAGTCATACCAGAATCATATAGCAATCAAATTTTGATAAGGTATAGACCATTTCATCCTTGTAACAAGGTTACCTCTCAGGATGTTCCTCTAATCATAAGGATATACTGATATACCTGCAACATTATCCTGAAAATAATTTCAGAAATTCTGGCGACAAGGCCTATTTAAATTGGCGACAAGGCCCTTGAGAAGAGGTGAAGACCCCTTAAACCTTAGGAATAAACTGGAGAAAAGGCCCTTGAGAAGAGGTGAAGACCCCTTAAACCTTAGGAATAAACTGGCGACAGGGCCCTTGAGAAGAGGTGAAGACCCCTTAAACCTTAGGAATAAACTGGCGACAAGGCCCTAGAGAATAGGTGAAAACCCCTTAAACCTTAGGAAATAGTTCGTCTACCATAAACTTGAGATTCAAACCAATAGCTGAGGATAACGAGGTAACAAGTCACTATATTTCATGTGCTGGCCCCGTCTCTCAAACTACGGCAGAATAAACGTGCGCTACAGGCGATCTTAAGAAGAGGTGAAAACCCTTAAACCTTAGAAGGCATTAAATAATACCTTAACTGGCGACAAAGGCAGAAGAAACTGGCGACAAGGCCCAAAAAGACTGGCGACAAGGCCCAAACATACTTCATCCCATGTGGGGATACCACATGTCTTCAGGCTATAAAATAGTCAACTCCAAGTGAGGGGTGGGTGTTAGCCTTGCTAACACCCCTCCGATGCTTAAGTCAGTACCATGATAAAAGAATAATAATATTGAAAATGAATGTAAATAGAAATTTGAATACATACCTTAGTTGTTTAACATTACTGTTAAATTATCCTCGGGATAGAAGTCTTACATAAAATATTTTTTGAGGTGGATAGCGTTCCAAGCCCTTGGTAGTGAGTCACCATCCAAAGTGGACAATCTGTATCCCCCCTTTCCTGCTTCTGACTCAATCAAGTAAGGAACTTCCCATTTTGGTGCGAGCTTTCCATCTGCAGGATTTGTAGTATTCTGAAAGGCTTTTCGGAGAACCAAATCCCCTTCTTGAAATCTACGAACCCTGATATTCTTGTTGTAGGACTTTGCTATCTTCTGCTGATAAGAGGCCATTCTGATCTTTGCTAAATCCCTGAGTTCTTCTACTGCATCTAGATCTTCAAGTAGACTTTGAGTGTTATCTTCGGGATTTTGATGACTGACTCTAGCTGTAGGGATAACCATCTCTGTCGGGATAACTGCTTCAGATCCAAATACCAATAAGAAAGGAGTCTGACCAGTAGCATTCTTTGAAGTGGTCCTATCTTCCCAAAGAACAAAAGGTAGTTCTTCGGCCAACTTTCCTTTCTTAGACCCCAACTTTTTCTTCAGGTTATTGATAATGATTTTGTTGCTTGATTCAACCTGTCCGTTAGCTTGAGGATGGACAGGTGTTGAATTGATCATTTTGATTCCCCAATTGGCACATAAGTTAGTTGTTCTCTTGCCAATGAACTGCGAGCCATTGTTACACACTATCTCTGCCGGGATTCCAAATCTTGTCAGGATATTGCGCTTGATGAATGAGATAACTTCTTTCTCTCTGACTTGAACAAAAGATTCGGCATCAATCCATTACGAGAAATAATCTGTCATGGCCAGCATAAAAACTTTTCCTCCTGAAGCACTTGGTAGTTTTCCCACGATATCCATACCCCACTTCATGAAAGGCCAAGGGGATATAATAGGATACAAGGGTTCCGCTGGCTGGTGCAAAATGTTGCTATGTCTCTGGCATGCATCACATTTCTGGGAATAACTCATAGCATCTCTCTTCATCGTTGGCCAAAAGAGTCCGGTCCTTAGGATTTTGGATAATAGTGCTCTGCCCCCAGTGTTATTCCCATAATCTACTTCCTGGATATCCTGAAGAACTTCTTGAGCTTCTGTCTTCTCCAAGCACCTAAGATATGGTCCTGCAAGAGATTTTCTGTATAATATATCATTCATTATAGCATATGGGATTACCTTTGTGCGAAAAGCTCTTGGGTTTTCATTCTTGGGGATTACTCCATCCTGAATATATCTCCTGATCGGGATAATCCAAGAGTTTTCATTATCCTCAGGATTTTTGGCTCTCATATATTCATCATCTTCTGATATTTCATTAACACCTTGCTCTTCTATTGTTGGGCTCAGGATATGTATGATAGGAATCTTGACGCCTTCCGGTATTCTGAAAGATGAAGCTAAGTATGCTAGGGAATCTGCTTCAACATTCTCTTCTCTAGGTACCTGTGAAATATCAAACATTTCAAAACATTTTGCTAGTTTTTTGACTAGCTTTAAATATTTCATTAGTTTTTCTCCTCTAACAGTATATGAACCGTTAAAATGATTAGTTAATAATAATGAATCAACATGTACTTGAATAAACCTGATTTTCATGTCGATTGCTAGTTGTAATCCTGCTATCAAAGCTTCGTATTCTGCCTCATTGTTTGTGGCTTGGAATCCGCAGGATATGGATTGAGGTATAATGTCCCCCTGTGGCGATTTCAGCAGGATCCTGAGACTTGTTCCTCTAACATTTGAAGCACCATCAGTGTATAGAGTCCACTTATCTTTGCTTTCTTCAAGTTGTTGGACTTCCAAGTTTGCTTCTTCTTTAAGTTCACTGGTGAAATCAGCCACAAAGTCTGCTAATGCCTGGGATTTGATGGCAGTCCTAGGTTCATATGCTATATCATATGCACTCAGTTTTACAGTCCATTTTGCCATCCTACCTGACATTTCTGGTTTTCTTAAAACAGACTTAACAGGGTAATTAGTTTTAACAAGAATAGGATGAGTTTCAAAATAATGTCTAAGTTTAGTAGATGCCATAATAAGTGCTAAAATTAATTTCTCAAGATAAGAATACCTGATTTCAGCATCCAATAGACTTTTACATACATAATAGATGGGATGTTGTTGACCTTCGTGATCCTTGGCTAAAAATGCACTCACAGCATTATTTGATACAGCTAGATATAGAGATAGAGGTTCACCTTCTTCGGGTTTTACCAGTAGAGGAGCAGAAGAAAGATAAGCTTTTAAGGACATCAAAGCTTCCTCATGCTTACTGGTCCATTCGAACTTCTTATTTTTCCTCAGGATATCATAAAATTCTTTGCACTTTTCTGAGAATTTGGATATGAATCTGTTGAGTGCTGCTATCCTGCCAGTCAGCCTTTGAACATCCTTGACTGATGCTGGGGATTTTAGATTCAGGATAGCTTGTATCTGCTATGGACTCGCCTCTATCCCCCTTTTGGTGACCATGTATCCCAAGAATTTTCCAGCCTTCACTCCGAAATGGCACTTTGCAGGATTCAACTTCATGTTATATTTTTTAAGGATATCAAATGATGTCTTGAGATCCTGTAGGTGATCCTCATCCTTCTTGGACTTCACCACCATATCATCAATATAGACCTCCATTGTGTCCCCCAGTTTCTCTTTGAACATCATGTTAACTAACCTCTGATAGGTTGCACCTGCATTTCTAAGTCCAAAGGGCATAGCAATATAACAATAAATACATGTGGGAGTCATGAAGGCTGTGTCTTCTTGATCTGAGGGCTCCATTTGGATTTGCTAAAATCCTGAGGATGTGTCCATAAATGTCAGCATCTCGTGGCCGGCTGTAGCATCTACCATCGAATCGATGTGTGGTAGAGGGAATGGATATTTAGGACAAGCCTTATTCAAGTCTGTGAAATCCACACAAACTCTCCATTTTCCATTCTTTTCTGCACAACCACCACATTTGCTAACTATCGGGGATATTGGACTTCCCTAATCATATTTGCTTTCAAAAGTCTTTCAACTTCTTCTTAGATAATTGTGTTTCTCTCAGGTGCAAACTTTCTTCTCTTTTAATGGATTTGCCTGAAAGAATTATCAATTCCAAGTTTATGTGTTATAATATCTTTGGAAATACCTGTCATATCTTCATGTTTCCATGCAAATGATGACAGTCTCGACTTGAGGAAATCGAGCAATTTCAACTCAATATCCTCAGGAATGCTTGTTCCCATCAGCACTTTGACTTCAGGATCCTCGGGATAAGGAAGTACTTCTTTGATTTCTTGTTCCCTAGCCTCCATTACGTCTCATGTTGGCTTCTGTAATTGCTACGCCTGCTGGGGTTTGGCAGTACATTTCATAGAAGAGGTGTAGCAATTCTTTGCATCTTGTTGAACGTTGATGATTTTGATAACTCCCCCACGGACTTGGGAGTTTTACACATTGGTGATAGGTAGAGGGGACTGCTTTCATGTCGTGTATCCAGGGCCTGCCTAATATAATATTGCAACAAGACAAACAGTCAATAACACAAAATTTTTGTATTTTATTTACCCCTTCGACGTATACTGGGAGTTTTATTTCCCTAATAGTGCTTTTAGTCTCTCCGCTGAATCCAACCAATACTGAGGAACTGGGAACGATCTCATCCTCAGAAATATTCATCTTTCTCGGCACATCTAATTGAATAATGTTGACAGAGCTTCCACCATCTACGAGGATCCTGCGCACATAATGGTTATCCACATATAATGTTATTACCAAACTATCATGGTGAGGATCCTGAATGTCGACTCTATCGCTTTAATCGAAGGTCATGGTCTTTGCTTGGGTGAGAATGGATGTCTTTGTTGGTCTGTCAGCCACTTCTAACTTCCTTTGATCAGCATTTCTTTTTGCAGCAGAATAAGAGGTTCCACGGATGTCAGATCCTCCGGATATGAACATGATTGTTCTTGCGTCTGTTGGTGGGGGAGTCGCCTTTTCAAGAGTATTTTCAGGATTTTGTTCCTTTCCCTTCTTCCGGCCAAGTAGCTCTTTCAAGTGGCCTTTGTTGAGAAGATAGCTAATCTCTCTTCTAAATGCAATGCAATCATCAATCAAGTACCGGAAGTCTTCGTGGAAAGCACACCACTTTGATTTGTCTTTGTAGGCTCCTTGTTTTTCCATCTTCTTTGGCCATCTGGCTTTTTCACCTAAATCATGCATGGCACACATTAATCCACCAATATCAACAGAAAAACAGTATTCAGAGACCTTAGGATATTCTTCATCATCTTCATCATCTACTGCATTGATCCTTGGGTTATCAGGCTTATAGTAAGGCTTTGATCGATATGATTTTCCCGGGGATTCGGCCTTCCTGTTCGTCTGATCGTATTTCGGGATACCGATCTTATAGTTTTTCTTATCATCTTCTAGCCTGATAAACCTCAGAGCTCTGCTTCTTGCTTCGTCTAATGACCTGCATGGAGTCATAACAAGATCATCATAGAAAGAGGAGCCTTTTTCTAACCCCAACTTAAGAGCTTCCACTGCCGAAGCCGGGTTTAGATTTGGAATTTCCAGTGACTCTTTGCTAAACCTGGTAATAAAATCTTTCAAGGATTCCCCAGGATTCTAGGTAACCCTGTAAAGATCACCTGTCATTTTCTCAAATGTTCTACAGCAAGAAAACTGGTTATTAAACAATTAAATGAGAAAAGGAAGTTATAGTATTAGGAGGAATACTCAGTAGCCATTTCATGGCCGCTCCGGTCAAGGTAGACCCAAATCCCTTGCAAAGACATGCTTCCTTGATTTCCATAAGGATTGGGTTGATCTCCATACGCTCTCTATGCTGTGCGACGTGTTCCTCAGGATCCGTTGAACCATCCTACAGTTTCATATTTGGGGTTTGAATCCATTTTGGGATCTATACGTCACCAATTGATGGCACAAATCGGGATATTCTGTGACTATCAGTGGGAAATTCAGCTATGGGACGGGTTACACTAGGAACATTTGATATCATGTCCTTAAGCTTCTGTAATTCTCGGGCTAAATTTGAACTTATGCCTGCATCCTGCAAAAATCCTTTATTAGCATTAAACAGAATTGTATTGAAAGTGTTACCCTGATTGATATTCTGAGGAACGGTCTGGGTGTTGTAGCTGGCATTCCCAAACATAATATTTCCTGGAGCGACAAATGGAGTGGTAGAAGGGTTAGCCTGCATTGGGATAAAGTCTCCCTGGTGTACCTCAGAGGACCCTTCAAACTGCTAAGTCTGAGCAAATGGTTGTTGAGGATTGAAGAACCCTGAAGGAGGCACTCTTGAGAATCCTGCCTGTTGCGGAAATCCTGAGGATATCACCTGCTGATAAGGACCTGAGGATCCTGTCTGGTGGGACAAACCTGAAGATCCGGACTGCTGGAACGGTCCTGTGGGTCCTCCTTGCTGTGACAATCCTAAGGATAACGCCTGCTGATAAGGACCTGAGGATCCTCCCTGCTGCAACAATCCTGAGGATAACGCATGCTGATAAGTACCTGAGGATCCTCCCTGCTGCGACAATCCTGAGGATCCTGCATATTGAAACGGCCCACCAAAAGGATGCATGCAAGTATCCTTGGGATCCAGACGAGTACAGTCCTGCAGACCCTGAGTGCTGGAAGAGCGAGGATCCAGGGTTGTACGCCGTGGTTGACTCTGGACGCACCAATCCTGAGGATCCTGGAGGAGTGAAATCCAGAGATCTCGGGATTAATTATGTGAATTCTTCCGCCGGTTTCTTGGCTTTTCTGATATCTTCCAGTTCCTTCACCAGCATCTGGTTGGTCTTGTTCTAGCGATCCATTTGTTCCTGTAATCGCTTATATATAGAAAAAAGTTCATTATTAGATACCATAATGGGATCCTGGGGAGATGGTCTCGTTCCCGCGAACACCAGAGTGGCGGTTTTCTTCAGAGTGTTGTCAGGTTTCTTTGGGATACCACCAGCAGGAGGAGGAGGCATAGGAGGCCTCACAGAGGAATCCGAAGCCGCTACAGAAGAAGAAACAATTTTCGGTTGGGTAGACATGTTGTGGATATTGAGAGTAGGGTTTAGTTTGAGAGTTGATAATGATCAAAGCACCGTTTGCCCCACGGTGGACGCCAAATTATTTCCGTCAAAAATTAACAAAGTAACTTTTGATCAAATTAGTACGTGAGGTAGAGTGCTTGATGGTAACGAATGAACACAGTGATTTGATTACGAGGGAAAAAGCCCTTGATTATGATAATCTCCGGCACAAAAAACCCTCGGACGGTGAAAACTATCACCGTCACTTTTATTAATAATAAAAAGAGGATTACAAGTAGTGGAGCTGATAAAATATCGAGTGCTTAAGTGTTTACAGTTATTGCTAGTAGCTAAGTCGTGAAAGTGTGTAAGGTGTCTTCTAAATGTATCTATCAGTATCTATCAGCTCGTTTAAATAAGAAAAAGTTACAACTGATATCCCAAATAATCCGGAAACCCTAGACTATTTCTTCCATAATCCGTTGCTTGCCCACGTTCCAATTGACGAAGTCCAAGCATTAGCCGTTGTAAGTCCACGTTCATATTAGCGTATTTAGCACGTGATCTTATCTGCAAAACAAATATAAGTAATATAGGACAATTAAATTAGTCAAATATCATTCTCGAAAAATTAGCGTTGACAGGATAGCTCAGAATCCTTGAATCGTAGCTCATCCTGAGGATAAAAAATCTACAGCCAACAGGTCCCTCAATATTTTCAAAAATATGGTCGGATTTTCAGAAATCTTTACACGTGTCAAAAACTATTAGTTTAGAAATCTGGTCGGATCTTTTCTCAATGTGTCGCCTCAGTCCAAATTTTTTGTGCTATTTTGGGAATATTGGAGGATTTAGGGCTATTTTCCCCTTTCTCTCTCATAAAAAGGGTTATTAAATAAATTTTCCTCTTTTATATTGATACAACTCAATTATGTTAAAATAAAACTGTTAATGAAGAAATATTTGGCTTGATCTGTAGGTCAAAATCCGGTAGCTAACTATAGTTATGTTGTAGCATATTTATAATTTGGTCCCTACAATGTCTTGAATATTATGTAGCTTAGCATGTGAAACTCAAATGCATGTCACCTAGACACTATCTATGCAACATATATTACCAAAACACACCAGCTGACCAGCACACCGACAACATCATCAACCAGTGGGCAATCCAACTACGCCGCATCGCGACGGGTGTGCCAACTAGTTTGAAATAAAACAATAGATATAGGTGACCTGTGTTTGCAAACACATTTTGTGGCAAATTTTGTCTAAATGTCTTGAAAATAATCAATGAAGTACTAAACACAATCTTTGACAGATTAAACAAGTTTTATACGGCTCGGTTCACGGTTTACAACTTGAAAAACCTGGTTCAACCATTTGGAACTTGGACGCAACTGTGTAGGCCAAACCGGCCTTTTAACTTTATTATTATGATTTCTTTTTCTTTTTCTTTTTTTACACTTTTCGAACACGCAGTTATGCGTAAGTACGATGTTCATGCATCACCAATAATAAATATAAAATACTAAAAACGTTCTAACGATTTTTAAATTAACAAAAGCGACTCCAATCGCCAAACGAAACCGTAAGAACAATACCTTGAAGAGTTGAAAGACCTGTGCAAGGCCAAATCGCACAAGAGTTGAAAGACCTGCACAAGGCCACTGCAGACTATATTGTGATTTATAAACACATTCACAGAATCTGTCAGTCAAAACAACTTATTCTAGAGACCCAAAATCATAATGATTTGAAGACAGTTTCAGCAACCAGCTAGGATCTTCAAAACTGTTCATTGACCAAAAAGGTCAACGAAATGCATGCAGGGAGATACATTCCGAGTCAATCCAAGTCGAGACACCACTGAGCTACTAAATATCGGCTCGCTAAAAGCTTAAATCCATTAGAGCTTATACGAGTCCGTACCTAAAAATAAGCTCGTCTAATAAACCAGCCCGGGCTTTACTTATCGATCTCGAGTAGGTTCCGGAGCCTAACGAGCTCTTAATTTTACAATCATTAATTCAAATATAAAAGATAGACTTACAATAAAAATTATATATATAATTATAATATCAATAACTTAATAATATATACTATGTTAGATATAAAAATAATATAAAAATATTATTATTAATTTACAAAAATAACTATAAATGTATATAAATAAATTAAATAAATTATAAGTAAGAAATAGGCCGAGCTCGAGCCAGAAAAACTCCAACGAGCCAATGTCAAGCTTTAAAAAGAGATTTGAAAGGAGCCGACCTCGAGCCCCGGTTCGTCTTGTTCTATTTATTTCCTTATTTTGGAAAAGTTCATAAATGACTCACAACTTGGTAAGGAACTTTTTAAGAAATAACACATGATTTAATTGAGTATTTCATGGCTAAAAACATGTTCTTTTGATGAACTGCAATAAAAGCATACGCATGATCATAATCGAATCTAAATCGCAATATAAGCAAAACTATATAACGTCCAAAACAAAGATGAACGCAAATCGCAAATCAGGGAAAACGATAATTTCATTGATGTACTAAAAGTCCTAAACTTAACGGGTCACAACACAGTTGATGATATAGTCAAAGAAGTATGTGCAAAGCAGCCAAAAAGGCTACACTTTACAAAATCATTCTTCTGTGTACACTAATATACACCTAACAAACTCTAACATTAGTTACAAACGGGCCGACCCGTTTTACACAATCTCCCCACAATCCATTCCCGGGCTCAACCCACATGGCGGATCATACCATTTATGATTATTAGGGTAGAAACTGTCAACCTGCAAACCAATGAGTGGGTCGGTTTCAGTTTCATCATTCGTTACATGCTTTATTAACTTAGAATCCTCACAATCAAAACCATTACACCTGTCACCATTTATTTGATCCCACGACCCGACATCTCCAAGTGTCGGCTCAAACCCGTCATCATCATCTTCCATCAAATCCGTACTTTGACCACCGTTCCAGTCAACCAACTCGTTTTCCAAAAGCAACCCAGGTTTTGACCCGTATTCTCCTAAATTCCTAACCTTATTCAAAACATCAAACAATTCACGAGACACCGAGCCCAAAACCTCAGGTGGAATCTTTAATACTCTCCCTTCAAGAAGCCCGACTTCATGTTTCAACTCGTTTACCTGCTGTAAAACCGAATTCTGCATATCATTTTCATCACCTGTCCCGTAAACAAAATCTTGATCCATCAAGAACCCACCTTTATGCCCAACAACCCGATGCATAATCCTCGCGTTCCCGTCTAACGGGCCGGGTTCATGCCCGGTATGAACCGCATATAATTTAAACACCGCAACCCCCTCTTCTTGATACACAAATGTCTTGTCTTTTTCATTATAATTACAAATCGGCACAATCGCCCGTATCCGAAACCCGCACCCGCATCTCTTCGATGCATACGGTTCCCGTTTCAAAACCCTCGATTTCTTAACAGGTTCACCGGCTCGATGACACGCGTAATCCTTAACCTCCGCCATAAACGGCTTATACCTAATATACTTCTGTCTTATACACAACACAACTTTATGCTTAGCGGCCAACTGTTTTAACTTACAAGGAACTTGTTTCGCAGGGACATCAAACGACTCGGTATACTCAAACCGCCGCCTTTTCGACCGACCCAAACCCGACCCGTTTAAACAAACCGAACACGCCGAAACACAAGCCCGAATAAAAGACTCAGGAATCCCATAAAACTTAGCACCTACAGTCCAAACTTGCTTAATCCTCTCAATGGTTTCCTTAACCCCTAAATGTTTTAAATCAGCATCACCATGAAAGCTCATTACAATATCTTGCCATTGACTAGTATGCGAAACAAACTGATTATTCGAATTGTTCTTAAAACACAGGAATTCGTTACCGTGCTGGCCCGAATGGACCGTGAGCTTATCCTGTATCCGTTTCCACGCGGTTAAGTACGCAGTGTCCTCGTTTCGGTCTTTCCACATCGATTTCCAGCTGGCGAGGACCGGGGACGGCGTGGCAGCCCTGATCTCGTCCGGGGTTGCCAGCCGGCTTTCGAGTATGCATCGGATCATCAACGAGTGTGATTCGATGTTGAATGTGTAAAATTGGGAAGATATGTGAGGGTTAGGGTTTATAATTTGGGGGTTAGGGTTTTTGCCGTCAGAGGACGTGGGGCTGCCGGAATCTTCGTCGTAGTCAAATTCCGGTAGGCAGAAGTCCAACGGCGGCGGCGGTGGTGGTGGTGATTGGGGTTTTTTGACAATTTCCGGCTGATTTTGGTTATTAAAAATCAACGGCTGAGATTCAGCGGTGGGATCCAGGTGATGATGGAACAAACCCAGATGGGATTTGGTTGGATTCATGATGTTGTTGAAGAAAGTTTGAAAATTGGTGGAGAACTAATAAGGGTCTGAAATGGGTCAGTTTAAGTCTGACATGAGAGAGGATTTGATTTCAAGAATCTTGGTTAAAAAACAAAAGTTTTTATTTTATGTGTCTAAAGGTTAAGTTTAGGGTGTGTTATTATTTTAATGGGTTTGACGATGTCTTTGTTGGGTGTGTGTTGGATTGATATAATATTGAGTTTGGGGAAGATGGTGACGTGGTGAAGACATGGATTCAATTGTTTCTTTTAAGGTTTTGTTTTGGTCTGATTCTATTGTGTGTTTTTAGAGTTCTATTTGTTGCTTCCTATGTTTGTCCGACATGTTTGCCTACTTAGATTGTTCCGGTTCAACTAGACTACTAGTTGTGTCATTGGGGGTTTACGTTGGTGGAGTTCGAAATTTCATTGTTGAATAAAGATGAGAGGATTCGTCATGTTCTTACCAGACGCTTACTGTGTGAGCTTCCTTTTTCTTATGTGTTTGAGAATAAGTGTCTTTCTTCGTCTGTAATCTGCATACTTCCATCATTGACATGTTACAAGCCTCTGTTTCCTTTTATCTCTAATTAGGTTGTTAAGGTTACATGTTCGTTCGTATACTTTACTTTGCTTTTTCATATAGTTGGTATACGTAAATGGTTTGTATCAAATTCTTAGTATTAACCTACATTTTAGTGGTACTAGATTTCCATAATGGCAGAGCGTGATGCTTATAATACGCCTCTTTTGTTGCTAGTATATTATGATGGATTTTGATGAGTAAGGTGAGGTTGGAACCTATTGTTGCTTACATTGTTTTCATTCAACCTTCTCACTAATGTTGTGTGAATCTTTTTTTATGTGACGAGATTTGCCTCTAGAGTATGTTCCTCTCGCCTCAATTTGGCCTTTGATTAACTAGAAAGGCTTGAAATATTTATTGATTAAATATTTGTTTAGCAAAAGCAATTTGGGAATTAAAAAATAATAAATGAGTCACAAAAGTTTATGAAAGCTTATGAGACAGGTTTACGATGGGAACAAGTCACAGATGTGAGAAAACCACATACAAAGAATATTTTTAAATAACTTACAAGGATTATGATCTTTGACAACAACCTTTGAATCTCTATAGTGTTCATATTATGTAGTGCATTCTCTCCCATGCTAATTAATAATTAACGGTTGTGTTTGTGTAGAGGCTTATGCCAAATTTTCAAGTAATATGATATGCATATTTGTATTTAGTGACCTTAACTAAGGGGCTGCATGAGGAAATAATATTGGATACAGATCTAAAACGATTTTAGATCTTCTATCATTATATGTGGTTTGCTTCATTTTGGGGTATGTGTGTTACATTTGTCAAGTTACACGTGATACATGTGCTCTTTTAGAGACAAGTAATTATTGAGTCTTAACCTTCGATCTTATTTGAAGTGTTAACTCTCCATACGATAAGTAGATATGAAACTTCTGATTCTTTATATGCCCATTTTCCTAATTAGTCTTGTTGATTTACAACTTGATTCTTGAGTTGTTTTGATATATGTTTCTCTAACTTAAAGACTAACTTAAAATAATGGAAATATGGTTTTCTTTCTTACGTACTCATGTTGTTTAATGTTTAAATTGTAAATCGATATAGATACCAAATCAGGATATTTTTCTGCCTATAAATGTATGACTGAATTTTATATATATCGAACTTTAGTTACTTGGTAATTCATTTATGGACATACATTTTCCCTCAAAAGGAAGCTTTTATGTGCTCAATAATTTCCACAACCTTCTTTGGAACAATCCTCTTTAACCTTTCATATAGTTGCTAACGCCTAAAGGAATGCATAAATCAAGATTTCTTAATTGTTTCGCATCAAGGCTTCCGTATTTAAACTACGTCATGATTTTTCTCTTTGCTTAAAGAATAGACATACGATTAACGCGAGTAGCTTAATAGAGGGTTGGGGGTCCCTCCTCCCATTTTTTTTCTCAGTAGTGTAAATTTCTGGAGAGAACTGCGGTTTTATGATTTTCGTCCTTATGGCAAAATTTCCTCTCGCGTGAGGGGCACAATAATGGGTTAACGACTAGGGTTAACAATTTTAGTGGGATCCGGTTTAATTGCAAGTGAAAACAAAATTACAGGACGAAAACCACCAATTTGAAGCTATTGAACTAAAACCACATATTTGGTCAAATTTGAAACTATTGAACAATACAACATTTTGCTTGGATGTATAGTTGCTGATGATTGTGTTTGTGGGACTAGGTTTTGCAGATGTTGATACGTCTGATTTCTAACCATTCATGGAAGTCGATGGAGATGGAAATACAGTCGTTGCTTGAGAAGTTGTTGGATGTTAATGATTCTATGAGTCATTTACCTGCATCTGCAACGCCTACTACTTCAGTTACTCAAAAGCTGGCAAGACACGAGAATTTACTCCACGAGTTCAGTCAGGTTTTTACTTGGAATATCTTAGTTTTCGAACTTATGATGAATGCTAATAACTATCATATTTATTACTACTTCAGCAACTCAAAAGCTATTTTTTATTTATATTTTGAGTTATGATTTTTTTTGGTGTATTGGTTTTTATTAATCCCAATGTTATCGTTTGGTTGTTTTCGGTCCCAACTAAGAAATTGGTTGCTAACGGTCCCAACTTTTAACGTATTTGTTCCCAATGGTACGCAATTAACAGAATCCTAACGTCTTTACTTGTAAGTCGCTTGATAAACGATTTTGGCCGGAAAAGTTACATTTTTTGGCGATAAGCTCAACCTGAACACCACTCCCAACCAACCAACTCACGCCAAACCAACCACCGTCATTTGAGCACCATCGATCAATTCCGACAATAGTTCTAGGGTTCCGGCGACCTCAATAATTGAAGCTTTTACTATAAAAAGGTTCATAAAGATCCAATTTTGTCACACCCAACCTAAGGCGAAAATGTCGGGGCGCGAACTGATTGCTTACAGCTCACAAGACACTATCATACAATATTTATGACAATATCTTGATTATTTTATTAAATAAACCAAGTACACATCGTCTCAACAAACACAATAAATCCAAAAGAAAACAAACAAAACAACCAAACCTACCTTTTTATAAAATACCCTAAAGTCCAAACTAAGTCTCCAAATCATCAATTCGATCATGTATATAACCAGCAATATGCGTACAATATATAGTAGGTTTGTCAACATAAATTTGAGATCCAAACCTACCTTTTTATAAAACACCCTAAAGTCCAAACTAAGTCTCAAAATCTTCAGTTCGATCATGTACATAACCAGCAATATGCGTACAAAATATAGTAGGTTTGTCAACATAAATTTGAGCAAATAATCACCAGTTGATAATAAATAAAATATATGAAAAACTGCAAATCAATATCATGAGTATCAACAATTAAATTATGAGCAAACATATGGTGTCGTTTGACCATGCGTCATGAACAACGGCTATAACTATAAGACAGACCATACTAAATGAGATATATTGTTACGGACCTCTCCGAATGCGATAAATAAACAATGGATCAAGTAAGCAAAAAGCATGTAAGCATTTAGTTGATCAACGACACAATATTTAAGATTTTCAATTGAGATAATAATATATAAATGAACATATAATATGGTACGCATAAAGTACCCAAAGAGTTTTAAAATAGTAAAAGAGGGGTGTGATTACTCAACTTAATGAATATGAGAGATAAATAATATAATAAGAAAAATAAACGAGTCCTGATTTTTTAATGTGCTGACTGATCCAACAATAGCATACCTGAAACTTCGAGACAATAAAATATAATTAAAAAAAGAACATGGCCCTTGGAATCAGGTCAAATGGATGTATAAAACTCAAGATATGAAATACTTAATGTTTAAGCAAGCTGGTACTCTTCAAAATCCAAACTTCGAATCTGGTGTCAAGTTATGGCCAGTGCACTCAAAATGTCAAGACAAACATTAATGTCTTATGGACCGAAAGCTAATTTTGACCCATAATTTTTAAAAAAATACGGTTTTGACTTTTTATAAACCCTAAATGGGTCAAATAAAATTGACTAGCAAAACCCCATCAATCTGGAAAATTGATTGAGGTGTTTTGTTAGTTAGATAAAATAAACATTTTTCACGAAGACAACTTATCGAGAATGCTAGAGGAAAAGATGAGAACGACGAGTCAAAGGTTCTTGAGTCTAAGTTAAACCGAAGGTTAAAAAACTTGAAAGAAATCACCAATAGAACACTTATTCATGAAATTTTGCGATGGAGGCTGACTTTTCAGTATGGTTTAGGGTTATTTTTTGATAAATTGGTTTAAATAATAAAGTTCTGAAATTCGTATATGTTGCAACAATCGTTAAAATAGAAATAAATTATTATAATACATAATTTGATTGATTTATTGTTCCCTAATATTTGTAGTTTGATGGAATATGCTTTGGCATGATGCCTAGTGTAGTGTGGTGGGGTAGAAAATATGAAGAACTTGTTAAAGTTTTTCTAAGGGTTTGTTTCACACAATGTCTAGTTTTAAATTTATAAATATGACTATTATCTTAATTAAACCACACATAAATATGCAACTGTACATATCGTATATGTAGAAAAGTATATGTAAGAACCAAGTATCGATCCACGAACACACTTGTTTGATTTTTACTACTAAATTGTTGTATTTCTTTTAAACGGAAGTAAACATCATAGTGGTTTTGGTTTAAAAGAAATTAAAATATATAAATTAAAGACAATATTTTTTGGGTTTTTTCTAAAGAGATGATCAAGGATAAAAATGTATCATCTTTCTTAAAACTTCTCTTAACTCGGTTTAACAATGAATTGGTAAACATATGATATGAGCTTGCTATGGTGAGTAAGTGTGAGAATAACCCCTTATTCCTAAGTCATGTTATTCTATGATAATTAAAGAAAGAAGTATGCATAACTTCATGACCTCCACTAAAAAACCATTTTATGTAAGAAGTGGTTTATAAGAAGTATTTATAAGATAACTTACTTTAAAGATGAGACAATCTCTTAAATTACTAAGTGAATTGTCCTTGATATGTTAGTAAAAATAACATTCGTATTATACTGATATACTAATTAAGATTAGTTAAGTGGTAAAGGATTAACCTTGAGTTATCAAGTATTAACCCACACAACTCTTGAACAATTATAGAACTCATATAATAACCACCCAAGAGTTGTTTAAGATAGATTATGTTGCACCCTCACTTGACAAGTAATTAGCCGATTTTAGTGGATGAATGTCAACAATCTGTTTTCACAACATTGTCAATCATTCCCATTTTAAGATGATCAATTACTACTAATACTTCATTTGGTCCATGTCAATATTAGGATTTATGTTTTTTCTCAACCAAACCATTACAAGAGTGACAGTTCCCCGGCTTATCATGAAGCTCGGTACTTGGTTTCTTTTAAAATTTATAACCAAGGCCTCACAAAATTAGCAATTCCTCGAATTATCATCAATCTTGGCACTTGGGGTAACTTTTAAGAATATTTTAACATTCCTCATCAAGTGATCAACATAACTTTAACTTATTATAAACCGATCACATGTTTAACCAATATTATTAAACTTCAGTTAAGTTTTATTATAAACCAAGATGATACTATCAAAATTTAGCCAATAGTAGACATAATGTTATACATCAAAGAAATAGATACAAACATAATCAAATTAGAATAATCTAACCAATCTAGATGACTAATATTTGATGTTAATGACTTCTTTCAAGAGCTTAATCTCCTTGATTTTCAAAGGTTATATGGATGAGATAATTCCCTTACTAATGATAGTGAAAGTGAGTGGGTGGAGTATATTAATTGTTCCTTTAAGTCCACTGAATATGGTGGATGAGCATTCAATTTATAGGCTGATCTAGGCATCAAAAAAAGGTCGTGGTGAGTTAGGCATGGCTATGGTGATCATTTTATCGTGATGTAATTATTACTCGTTGTCAGATGGTATAGTAGGGAAGTAAACACGGCCGTGGTGAATTGGGCATGACCGAGGTGAGCCCAGAAGAGTCCAAATTTGTCTTTTTCTCTTGTACTTTCAACATGATGTGTGTTTTGAAAAAACATGGCCATGTTTCAGCATGTTATGTTTTGTCTTTTCATCTTGTTCTTGTTAATATGGGGTGTGTTGAGGTTAACATGGTCATGTTATGACTTCTTGAATTTTGTCTTTTCTTCGTATGTTCTTGACATAGTCATGCCTTATTTCACCATGGGGTGTGTGAGTTTGATTTCACCATTTTCTCCGTTTTCTTTCGTATATTAGCTCGGTTTATTCTTTAAGGCTATATACACCTATCGATAGAAAATATAATAATTAGTAGTTATTTATTCTAATATAATTGCTAATATTACACTTATTTGGAGATATTTTAAGGCCGAAAAGATTTATAAATTATTGTACATCAATATTAAGGCATATTCTAGTTACTTTATTTAAGAGATTCATGAAGTCGAGCTTTTCAACAACTTTAAATACTAACAAATGTAAGATTTTAATAATAAGAGTTGTTTGATGAGTTTGAATAACACTAGGATATAAAATGAATTAAAGAAAATTAAATACTCATAAATGTAAGATTTTATTAATAAGAAAGATCTAAATTACTGATGTATGTTGTGCGTGCAGTTGAATATAAAAGATGGGATTTAGCTTTTGCACAAGATCGTGTTTTAAATTTATGAAAGTGATTTCTACTAAGACTAAACACACACAAAATAAGCAAGTGTACCTATCGTATATGTAGAATAGTATTGGTAAGAACCAAGTATCGATCAGTGGACACAAATGTCTCTAATTGTGAATCTTCGTTTTAGTTCAACCGGTGAGTTTAATCATTTTGGGGTTGCTTTTCAAACTTTTTATAAAATAGAAATACTTATATATATAAGATATATAAGTGACAAGAAGATAATTTCTAAATGAGTAATTCAATTATAGGAAGGTTACCATCTAAGATCAGGAATTCACTCCATTCTTCCTTGATGATTATTAAGTAAACATGTGATAAACTTGCCTTAATAATATATGATAGAATAGTCCCTCATTTCTAAGTGAACATATTCTATGACATAAAATAAAGTAGCATGCTTATTTTCAAGTCTATCCTTGCTTAATCTCATACTACCACGAGAATGTCAATTTAAGTAGAAAAGTAGCTTGGTAAAGTAGAATGATTAGGATTGACTTAGATTTCTCAAATACCAAACCTAACAACTTCGGGTGATTGTAGTTAACTCACACAACCCCCATTGGTTGATTTGATTAGGTTATAATGACACATTCCATTAAAATGTGATTTCTGTAACTAGCATGATAACCTAAGCAATCGTGTTAACAATGTTATTTCAGAATTTTCAAAACTAGGGAAATAGATCATAACTTATATCTCACATTTCTAAGTACAATATAAGGATCCATGTTTTATCTTGAATAAGTTATCAAGGTATTCTTTTTACCATTTCTAGTCTCCAAGAACATGAGTGAATCATGAATGGTTATTAATCATCAAACTTGATGTATTGAGTTAAAGTGATAAACATTTCTTCATCAAATGATAATTGCAAAATAACCATGTACTTTACCAAACTAAATCACATGTTCAACAGAATCATCAAGTAAAGGAAAGCTTCTTCAAAGATTTTAGATGGTAAACGGAGTTTAGCTCATAATGAGCATGGTTATGCACATCAAAAGAGATGAAGATAACAAACACATGATCAAACTAGAATAATCAAATCACATGTTGGATGAATCTTCCTTCTTCAATGATGATGGATGATGATGATGATAGCCTCCAAGACTTCAAACTCTCCACAAGATCTTCAATATGAGTGTAATGTGGGTGTTTTTATAAGAGAACCCCGTATAAAGATTTTCTTCAAGCACACCAAATAGTGCAACATGCTCCTCTATTTATAGGATGTATGGGCACTCAGGCAAGGCCCCGTGCTCCATGAGGCACGCCCCCGAGTCCACGTGTCCAGTTACATTAAATGCTCTATCAGATCGTGCATGCTGACTCAGCACGGGGGCATGCTTCCTGATGCACGGCCCCATGTTTTTGGTCTTTTGTTATATTTATTTTGTCTTTTCTGAAAGGTGACCACGACCCCATGCTTCCTGAGACACGGCCCCATGTCCACGTGTCTAGTATTTTGTTTTTTCTTTCAAATTTTTGTCTTTTCTTTCATAGAGAAGCATGGGGGCATGTCCAGGGAGGCATGGGGGGGGGGGGGCGTGCTAGGGTGTTTTCTTGAGTTTTTTTTTCATTTTCTTCAGCTTTTCGCATGTTTCTTCGTTTAAGGTTTGGGTTTACCTGAAAGTACATTTTAATATGATAAGTAGCCATTTGAGCTATATTATTTGATAGAAGTTGAAGATTTTAGAGATTATTTGATGCTAAAAAGATGTATATTTTTATATGCATCAAATGCCCACACTTAAACCTTAATTGTCCTCAAGCAAGCTATATGTAAATATTCTATAAAAATAGCAAGTCAGAACCATAGCTTGAACATCCCCAAAAGAGTTCCAAGAAAATGGAAACAAAATAACCAGCCTTAAGTCATAGGAATATATGTAGTGATATATAAAAAGGTGATTTGCTTTTATGAGCTTCTATTTATGCAAAACGTAACGTTCTCATAATGTTCACTCACACTCAGTTTAATATCTGATCATACCTGTGATGTATGTATGTGAACACTCTTAGCCAAAATTTAACCTGTGATAAATAATCTTGTAAGAAGTTCAAATCTCCACCTTTGTGAAGGGTTGCATATATTATAAGGTAATATGGGTTGGTTTTGGTTGTGTAGGGGTTTAGTATTTGGTGGCGGTTCAAGGGTTTAAGTTAAATGAGGATGAGGGTGGTAAATACAACTTCTGCTGTTTGTCGGGAGTATTAAGATGTCTTCAATGGTTAGCTCCTTTTCTCTCGATTGCTTTTTTATTTACAAACATAGTGACTCTTTTAAGGTCAGATCGCCAAGACCAGTTTTGTCGAGGATGTGGATCAGTTCTTCCTCAATCCTGTTCTGAACATAACTCCCAACTCTAATGGATCGTTCGACTTTAAGACTATTAGCCCCCACCCTCTTTAGTTCGGTATATTCATGTTGAGACTGAGTTTGACTTTATCGACATCTTCCTTCGTGGGACCAGTTTCCGCATCCTAAGCATCGTTCGTATCTTTTTGCTCTTCTTTTCATTGCGCTCTTGGAAACTTTACAAAATGGTGGCCTTTGTTCGTCTTGGCGCCACTTTTTTCTCACCTCATTGCTGAAGAGAACGATTCTCTCCCTAAGTTCTGGAGGCAACCTAGGTTTTGTGAAATGTATGCAGCAAAGGATAGTGAAATCGAAAGAATGCATTTCCAGTTCTATAGGGCCTGCCGGTAAAAGACCAGTGTTGTATTTTACCGGTGAGAGGGATAAAGTGGTAAGGTTTTTTTGGATAAGGTTTTTGGGTTTGCGATTTGGAGAATGGTTTTAGGGAATTGTGATAATATTACCTTCTTCCTTATACAACGCTTCGTGCGGTCTTGAAATGAACACTTGTGACCAGTTCTAAATCACATGAAACATATGACTCACTCAAAGCTTCCAAAAAAAATATTTATATGGCATGAGGTTTATCTCACAATAACGGAGGAATTGAGTATAAATGCCATATTTTGCATAAATTTATTTTCAGTACTACAAAACTTATTTTTACTTTTTCACTTTTTTGGCTATAGTAGATTTTTTGTTGGTTATTTGCAAAATATTTTCATAGATTTTTTTCTTTTGGTTTTGTTTTTAGAAAATAGTTTTTTGTTTGCTACAATTTTTTTTTGTTTAATAGAGAATCTTATAAATAATTAAGCAAGCAATTGGTCAAGTAATTCTCTCCCCACACTTGAATCTCATATTGTCCTCAATGTGAAAAGATTCATAACAAGATTCATATGAAGTATAGAGCAATGTTGTAAAACTAGGTTTACAAGGCTGAGTACTCCCCGAGTACTCGTTACAAGGTATGTCGCCTAGGCGAGTTTCTCTAACTCCGCCAAGTTTTTAAAAAAATGATTAAATGTGGTCAACCTCAGCCAAAATCACATCTAATCGGTGACACTACGTGAAAAACGTCTTTTAGCCACACATGTGGTCTGTGCGATTTGCCACACTTCGGCTTATATGTGTGGCTAAAAGGTCTTTGACCGCGTTTGAAAACCTTCTAACTAGTTTTGGCCACACATGTTTTTCTTCATGTGACCATTCTATACCGACTCAAGTACTTTTCGCCACACTTTGAAATAAAACTTTGACATAAGCTAGCCACATTATAAAAATGTGTGGGGAAATGTGACCTACAGTCATAGTTTGTTTGATCTTCGATACATGTGACCAAAAACACATGTATTAGCCACACTCTAAGGGAAAACTGTGACATT
Source organism: Bidens hawaiensis (assembly GCF_021521415.1). Taxonomy (NCBI): domain Eukaryota; kingdom Viridiplantae; phylum Streptophyta; class Magnoliopsida; order Asterales; family Asteraceae; genus Bidens; species Bidens hawaiensis. The sequence continues at coordinate 233,060 of NW_027494316.1, forward strand.
TAACTAGCCACATGTTTTAATACTGTGGTCGAATGTGACGAACGACTATTGTATTCATAAAAGATGTGTGTAATAGGTAAAAGATGTAGCCACTTATATTACGTTATGTGACCTAATGTCTCATTTGTTAGCCACATTTTTAATAATGTGGCGAAATATGACGAACAACCATTGTATTTATTAGTAATGTGGCTAAAACCTTAAGACATATGGCCATTTATACGAGGTTGTGTGACCAAATAGTAGTTTAGTTTTATTTTTCCTAAGTTTTTTATTGTCACGGATACACTTATTATGTGTGGCTGTAAGTGATAAATGGTTATAGTTAAATATTTTTAAGTGTGTCCAAACGTAATTAATGACCACACTTTGATTTGACGAGTGGCTAGGTTATCATTGTCTTTCCAGTTCCTTGTGCTGCCAAATTTAAATTCAGGGAGATGTAACGGTTTCCGATGGGGTTTAAATACCACTCACGGCATCCGATTTCATAATCTACCAGATTATTCACAATCCACCTTCCGATTTCCAATCCACCTTCTGATTCCCGAAAATGGCTTCAACTTGGGTTGTACAACAACTAGGTACTCATGCACCCATCCACTATGACCCCACCTTCTTCACCATTGTTTTCCACTTTTCTTCCGGCGCCGTCCAGAAGAATCAAAGGGTGAGGTTTGTGGACTATGTCCACCCTCAAACCTTCACGTACCAACAACTTAACCGAATGGTTAGGTTTCTTGGGTACACCACTGCTGATTATTTCAGCTTTGTGATGGAAGTCCGGGGCATCGAGGTTTCCTGGATTGGGTTGGACGGAATTGAGGACTTCAAGGCTGTGTCCCTTTATGAGACATTCCATACTGAAGTGAACCTTCACCTATGAAGGCTTAAGTTCTCCACATACATTTCGGACGACATGTGGGAGAGGATCATGCCCTCTCGAACTCTAGAAGCTGAGAATCCGATGGATGTAGATAACAGATATAGAATCTGATGGTAAGACTTAGCTAGTAATAATTTGTAATTAGTTTTTTTATATTAAAATAATGTAATTTAAGTATTAACTATAAATTCAATTAATATACTTTGGTTTAAGCGTATTTAAAGCGTATAACAAGCGTGAGATATAGTATTTTATATTTTAATTAAATTTAAAATAGATGTTAGTGAGAGCGAATAACAAAATAGATGTTACAATATATAGACCTAAAATTTAATTTTAGGTAGTTGAGACAGTAATTTAATGTAGTTAAGTTGATTTGTAGTCTATCTAGTAAGATATAGTTTATTTAAAGCGTACTACGAGCGTGAGATATAGTTTTTTTATTTTAATTAACTTTAACGTAGGCTATCATTACATAAATATATTTCCAAAATTTTTGACAGGTAGGAGGTATAAATGTAATTAATTTCCAAAATTAATTAGCTTATGAGCGTTTCCAAAGCGTGTGGAAACCATTTTGATCGGTAGTATTCAGTTACTCAACAACCAACTATAAAACCACTGAGACTTTAATGACTGCAATAAAACTGCTGACTGAAATATATTAGGCTTATATATATGATATGTGAATTCCAAACTTGGCCAAGCAAAAAACATCTAAGGTTTCCATAGATCTTAAACTTCCCAAAGATCTTAAATTCTGAAAAAATCCCTTCCAAAACTCGATGCCATCACCAGATCTTAAATTAGGTTACTGGTGATGGCATTGAGTTTGGAAGGGTTTTATCAAAACTGAACTTTATTTGTTCAAAGGCTTCTTCAAAGTCTAAGACCCACAGATGCTTTGGTTAAATATCTAAGTATGGAGGGTACAATATGGGTATGCAGGTTAGTGAAAATAAGGGCATAATGGTCTTTTTTTTATAAAACGAGCTGATAATGTTTTGCAGGAAAACCAGCCGTTGAAAAGATGTTGAATTAGAAGCAGAAGAACAATATAAACAAATAGATGTTGTGTAGGAAACAAAACCATCAGACGGAGAAATGATGACTGTCAACGATGGCCGGTTTGGGCGGTTTCGCGGTTTCGAACCGAACCATGAACACCCCTAGACAACATGATTTTGTATTTTATATTTGTTGCTTATTTGGTTTCAGAATTACACTTGATGTTTGAATTCGTGTATTTAGTTAATGTCTGTTTAAACTTAACCAAATAATATATACATGCACTTCTATTTGAACTTGACACCAATTGACCAAAATAGCCAGAAGATGAAATGAATTCAACAAACCGGAATGTATAAGTAGTAATAGTATTAAAAACAACCAATATTTCTTTAGTTTGAATTAATAAGTACAAAGTAAAGAATGGTGATATCATGTATCACAACTAAATTTAAGACATCTAACTAGGCGAACAAACTACTGTATCAATGTACACAATTGCTGGGTTTGAAAATAAAATGCTGGTCGACAATCCCGACATCAGTTTCCATCGCCATAATATGTCTTCTGTAACCCTCAGTTATTGTAACCAGCATTTTTTGCAGGTGCTCGGTAAAAACAACACTTATTGCACATATTCTCTGATGATCAACGACCTCACCAGCAGTTTTGTAACAATAGACAGAACTGCTAGTTATGAAACAACAAATCTATGCAGGGTTCAATCTCCATTACGAATAGTTGTAGGCGTTTCCCCCAGCCTCCAGTAATCATCCGGAGACTCATTACGAAGCAGTTGATTTGGTTGTACACGTGTCAATCTATTACCCTCATGAGGGAAAGTTACCGTACTAAATTCCTCATCGACCTCGTCATACAGATGTCTATATTTCTTGGGTGGAGTCATGAGGACAACATGCTTTTTTTCTATCCAGCTGATCTTGAACATATAACACCTGGCGTGCTTGCGAGGCCAATATGAACGGATGATCCTTGGGGCCAAATTTGTTTAGGTCGACCGACGTGTAACCAAGAATATCATGTTCGACATGTTTACGGTCAACCCATAGGCACATGAAGACTGGAATTCTTTTAGTATGATAATCTAGGGCCCATATCTCTTGCAAAACCCCAAAATAAAAGCTTTGTCCATAGGTCACCTCATCTTTTTTAATGTGCATGTCATGCGCCTCTACACCAACCCCGATGTTATGGTAAACTCTACCATCATGAGATTTTGTATGAAATGCAAAACCGTTGATGTTGTATGAGTCGTATTTGTATACATTGAGGCGTGCTCCGTGTGCAATGCACTTTACAGTTTCCGATATAGAACTTGGGTAGACCGCTAGCTCTCTTTCAACATAAATTTCATTACAAGTATTAGATTCACCAACATTGCAGAAACTATAAAAGATTTTTAAAAATAATAGAAGACTTAATAAATTGATTTACCTTGTCACGTAACCAGTCACCAAACTTTAAGGTATGCTCCTCTCCAGCAATGCTTGTCGTTTACCAGGCATTTGGTTTTTCAAAGAGGTCTTGTGTTGTCTGCAAGTAGGAGTATAATATATTGTGAATTAATATATATATATTTAATATAGAGTATACATGTTAGTAATACTTACTCGATATACAACGCTATTTCGGGCGTACTCTGCAGCACATAGAAATGTGCTCTCTTGAAGAGATCAGGAGAAACTTTAACTGATTTAGCGCCTGTGACAGGAATAGTCTCCCCATTATCATTATTCTTATCATGTGGATACCAACAATACTCTTGATGTGTTTTTGGTATTCGTTGAGAAACTCGAATGTTTCTTCCGCAATGTTCTACTCAGCAATGCACCTTTCTGGATAAGTTTTGTTTCGCACAAGCCCTTTGATAACCTTCATACACCTTTTGAAGTGATACATCAAACGAAAGCATTCTGGCCCACATAATTTTATCTCTCTGACAAGGTGCACAGTTAAGTGAACCATGACATCAAAAAATGATGGAGGAAAGTACTTCTCCAGCAGGCACAATGTAACTATTTGCTCTTCCTGCATATTATCAAGCTCTTCTACAATGATTTCTTTGCTACAATTTCACTTGAAAAAAAAACAAAGCCTGATTATAGCATTTCTCATTGGTTCTAGCATGATGGACCGTATTGCAAGGGGCAGAAACTGTTGCATAAGCATGTGATAATCATGTGATTCAAGGCCTTGTAGCTTCTTTTCTTTAATATTCACCAAACTAGAGAAGTTAGAACAATACCCTAGTGGAGCCTTCAGTTTATACAATGTTTCAAGAAACATGTCTTTTTCATGTGCTGAAATGTGAAGCATGCTACAGGCAGTTTGCAACTCATTTTTAATCCCTAAAACTCCAAATCCTTTCTAGATGCCTATCCGTCTTTTTTCCTACCTGGAATGTTCAACAATGTCCCGACAATACTCTCTGCCACATTCTTTTCAACATGCATCAAATCAATACAATGTTAGACAGGTAAATGCTTCCAATAGCTGAGCCGTTGGTACCATATATTGAACTTCTTCCAATATGGCCGTGGCGTTGTGTTATCCCTTTTTCTCTTACTCCCACTTAAAGATTCCGATCCATTTCCCCATTCAATTTTAATGTTTTGACCTCGTCGTATATCTCTTCCCCTGTTATAGGCTCTTTAGCGGTTCTCATCTCTTTTTTTCCGTTGAACATCTCTGTTTGTTTTCTGAAAGGATGGTCATGTGATACATACCTTCTGTGGGCAGCATAACTCTGCTTCTTTGTGTGATAAAGTCGAACACACTGAGTGTCGCCTCGACACACTACACAACCTTTGAATCCACTGTAAGGGCAACCACATAGTGTACCAAGAACAGGGTAATCATTAATTGTTCATAACACAACTGCATGTAGTGCAAACATTTCTTGTTTATATGCATCATATGTTGGCTCCCCGACCTCAAATAAAGATTCTAGATCGTCAATTAAAGGCTGTAAAAACACATCAATATTGTTTCCTGGCACTCCAGATATTAATAAGGAAAGCATGATGAACTTTCTTTTCATACACATCCAAGGTGGAAAGTTGTAAATGATTGCTAAAACATGCCAGACACTGTGGTTTTTGTTGCCTCTATGCACGTCGACCCCACAGTGCAAATCTCTAGACAAAGATTTCTTGGATCGTTTACGATGGTATCGGAGTACCTGTCATCTATGGCTTTCCATGCTAGTGAATCTGATGGGTGGCGTAAAACATCGGGTTTATTGGTACTCGTTGCGTGCCATGTTAAATTCTCTGTTATGGTCTTTGATTGAAAGAGGCTCTTGAATCATGGAATAATGGGAAGGTACCACAGTACCTTAGCGGGTGTGTTTATGTAAGTTTTTTAGTCATCTCATCCACCTTCCACCTTGACTTGTTACAAACTGGACATGCTTCCAAATCCTTGTAATCCTTATAGTAAATAATGCAGTCATTGATACACACATGTATCTTTTCGTATCCTGAGCCCATTGCCTTCATCATCCTTTTGCCCTCATACATATTATTTACCATTTCGTTATCTGCAGGTAGCATCTTTTCCAACAATTTCAGAAGTTCATCAAAGAACTTATGAGATACCCCGTGCTTGCTCTTCAAGTTGAGTAGTTGTACTAATGTAGACAACTTGGTGAAGTCAGTAAGTAGTTGCAGAAACTGTTGATACTTCTTGTCGCCTTTGAAATTGTCTTTTGTAGCATTTACCATTTCTACAGTTTCACAGGCATCTGTTGGAATGTTGGGGTCAACAAACCCAACATTATTATCATAATTAGTTGGAATGTTGGTGCAGGCTAACCCAGTATTATTAACATTAGTTGGAATGTTGTTGTCGGCTTCTCCATGTTTTATCCAAGTAGTATAATTCTTATCAATTCCAAACATGTACATGTGATGTTCTACATCGTCTACACTAAGAGATACGTGGTTCACACACCGAACACATGGACATGAAATAGAAATTGGTGGTGATGTCTCCTTGCAATTACGAACTGCATAATCCAGAAATGCCTTAACACCATCTTTATATGCTTTACTGCACCTGTCGCCTACTGACATCCAAGACTTATCCATCTTCCAAGAATTTTTTTTATTAACTGTGTCACTAAAGATATATATATATATATATATATATATATATATATATATATAATTAACATCAAAAAATGTAACTAGAATTTTATCATGTATGACATTAAAAACAAAATATTTGGTACTCACCTGAGATTAATGAAGCTTTTTGGTAGGATTGAGTAGCCGGCAACAATTAATTGATGAGAGTTCAATAAATACACTACCAGATTTATTAATTGCTTTGGTCAATTAATCTATTTGGTGAGATTGTGAGGTTTTATTTGGTCAATTAATTGATTTGGGAATCTTCCATAGAAGATAATTCGATTAATTGACGGGTAAAACTGAAAATTTTAAACATCGAAATTTCGTTATAAAAATATTAGAAGAGGTTCTATTATGTTCTCAAACGTCGCGGGTTTGAAACTTAGGAACATGTTTTTATTAAATTTTTATATTTACCTTTTTTAATGAATTAAATACACTTTGTATGGTCAAATATTCCATTTTGAAAACACTCAAACTAAACTAATCATTAAAAGACCTTTAAATCCGTCCGGAAACATAAAAATACATCATAAAAAAGTTTCATAGATTTTTAATCAGATTACAAAACTAATTAAAAGCCTTAAAAACAACAAGAAGCAAATAAAATACAATTTCTTCACTTTTTTTTCTGATTCAATCCGTGAAGCTACACTCCTTGCAAGTTGATCCTTTAATGATTTATTTGCCCTTATCAAGATAGGAATTATGTCTGTACATCTTGTGCACACATTAGATCTTGTGGACGGACAACAATCAGACCATATTAAGAAATCACATTTTTTGCCCTAAATTAAAAAATATAGAGTTTAGGGTCAACAATCAACATATAGACGGGATGAACTCGAACTTTATTTTCAATTTCACTAACCTGAGATGCACAATTGTAAAGCCTCCGACCTGGATTTTTGGTGGTCCTTGATGTTCTTAGAATGACTTCTTGACCACAAAAACAATAAACCTGAGATCGATTGCTTCTGTTACTGGATGTTGTGGTCCGCGATGAGATTTCTTCCATGGAGATCGATTGCTTCTACAAGTGGTTTTTTTAAGTGTTTATGGGGTTGAAAATGAGTTTTTAAGGAAAACAAAACTATATATATATATATAGGGGTAGGCTAAAATAAAAAAAGATAGTTTTCTAGGAAGAGTAAGAATAGATCTAAACCTTGCTCAATAAAAGAAAAGCATACCTTAAAATATCTTTCACTTTTAAAACCTTGCTCGATAAAAGCACATGTTGCAAACCTTTCTCGGAAAACTATATTCACAAAGCTTGCTTGGATAGTTTTCAAAATGTCCAATAGTTTCCATGTATCTAGGATTTAGGCTACATAGTTTCCAAACATCAAATTTTATTACCTTCTTACCATTCTTAGGAAACTTTTTTTTATTTTAACTCTTATATATATATATATATATATATATATATATATATATATATATATATATATATATATATAACTGATTTTGTACATAAGCGTGTTACTAACGTATTAGAATATTTATATATGTTTTTGTACATAAGCGTGCTATAAGCGTAATAGACTTTGATTCTTGTTTCCAATTAATTAAAAAACATCAATTATTCAATAACTGATTTTGTACATAAGCGTGTTACTAGCGTATTAGAATATTTATATATGTTTTTGTACATAAGCGTGTTACAGACGTAATAGACTCGTTTGAACAAATATTAACATATTTTAACCTAATCGTTTACAAGGTGTTTTTTGTTTTATTTTTATATTTAACAAAGTATTGTTTACGATTTAGATAAGCGTATCACAAGCGTTTTTAACAAAGTGTTTTTTGTTTTTACGATTTGTTTCAAGATAATCCATAGTTATCATTCATTAAAAGTTTTCATACATAGAGCACCATTACAATACATCCTATGAAACAAAAGAAGAGAGAAACAAACGTCACCCGTACTCTGCCATATTCAAGAGACATCCTTGCTTTCACTATGTTCTTCACGTCACAAGAATACATTTTTATTATCTTTATGAAAATGTTTGTGTGAGTGAATAACAAAATAGATGTTACAAGAAACTATATAAGTAAAGCATTTAAAAACTAACCAACCAACATTCAAAACAATAAACTAAAAAATGTATCAATACAACCATCTAAACATGAAAATAAACCATACAAATAGTTCCCAAAGTCACCAAATGTAACATCCTGAAATTTCTAAGAATAATATTTAATATATTATTTATTTATGATGGAAATTTTACTTAAGTTAGTAGAGAGATAATAAAATAATAAAGATGGAAGGATTATTAGGCTAATTAGATGGAATTAATTATGGACCAAAAAGGAAAGATGGGCCTAAGGTCCATGGGCTAAAGGGAGTATAAATACCCCTTAAACCCTAATCCTTTCCATTTTCATCCATCTCTACACCATCAAAAACACACACTTCTCCAATTCCCGTTTTTGAGAAAATAGCCCACAAAGACACGACGATTCCCGGAGATTTAACCATCGAATCGGTCTCAAATTTTAACTGAGTGTTCATGACATATAAATGAAGATTTGCACCAATCAGATATTCGATCAGAGATCGGAAAGTCCAGTTTTTAACTAGAAAACCGTAACAACAAAAATGGAGTTTTTCTGGAAATTGTTTAAGTTTTCCTGAAACTGTAGCGGTGGATTCCGGCAGAGGCAGTGGGGGGCGCTGGTAGATCTCTGCAACTAGGTCGCGTGGCTGGTTGAATAACTCAAATCGGACTTCGTTTGATATGGTTTTGGGCTTCTTAAGTGATTTCAGACATAAACCTCAAAGGTACGTTTTTGTTAGAAAAGCTTACTTTTCGTGCACGGACTTGAATGAAACTTGGTAGGATGCTAGATCGGGTCATGATTATTGATAAAGTAATAAACTTGATAGTAAACGGGTTAGTTTGTTCGTTTCGGGTAAAATGAGTAGTGTTCGGGTTGTGACAAAGGACGGGTAAACGAAGTCGATTTTGCATAAAACTTAGTAGGATAGTAAATCGGGCCTTATTATAAAAGAAAAATATAAACTTGAACGTAAAAGAGATGTTGGAATGAAACGGGTAATACGGATGACGTTTGGGCCAAGTTAAAGGACGAAAAAGAACTCGTTATGGCTCATAACCTGTTTTATCTTTTAAACGGGCAAAACGAGTCTAAAGGAAAGGTTAGAAAGTAATGGAATAGAGAATTATTCAAATCGAATAGAAAAGTAATTGAATTGAATGAACAAAGTAATCGAATCGAATGGTCATTCGATTAGAATGATCATTCGATTAGAACTGTTATTTGATTAGAATGATCATTCGATTAGAATCTGTCAATCGATTATAACTGTTATTCGATTAGAATGGTCATTCGATTAGAACGATCATTAGATTAGAACTTTCATGCGATTAGAATTGTGATTCGATCATATGATATAGTTAGAGGTAGGTAATTGATACTTATAATTATTACACAGTTAGCTGTGCCCAACAGAAGAATGTGTTACAATCAATTCCGAAAGAAGCAGGACCCAGGTGAGTTTCTAGCCCCACTTCCTAGTTATGTTTTCGGGGCTGTGTGCATACTCAATGTGAATGTTAATACACTTAGCTTAAGTGGTAAGTGTATGCTATATATGATATATGCAATAGAATGTATGAATGTAATGGACCAATGATTGTCGATACGTGAACGATCTTCGGATATTTCACGTATCATCAAGGAGTATGATTGTTAGATGAATGATGTGAAGAATACCTAGAGTGTTCGTATACGTGAGGTATGTGTAAGCAGGTACACGAAAGGTATGTGAGATCTACGTCCAGCATAGTAAGTTAGGATGGCAAATCCCTCTAAACTACTATTGGACCTAGACTCGATATGTGATAGCGTAAATAAGGACTGTGAACCTTATTAGGGTTCCTTTTACGGATATTATATAATTAAGTAGGCATTCCTTTTATGGATCAGGTATATGGTTCCTTCTATGGACTAAATATATACGTGGTTCCTTTTATGGATCAGGTATAGGGCTCCTTCTATGGATAATATGTAGTGGTCCTTCTATAGAAAGTATATAGGGTCCCTTCTATGGGTAATGTTTAAGGATCCTTTATGGATAATATCTAGGGATCCTTCTATGGATAGTTTATATCGATCCTTCTATGAATGATACAAGTTGTTACTTCTATGGATAATAGTAATTGTTCTTATAATAGATAATAGGCAATGGTCCAATTACGGATAATTATAAAGTGTCAAGAATGAAGTTCAGTTTAAGTATGAATAAGTATCTTCGGATACGTATACGTGAATGTATGATAATGTATTGTACGTTGCCTGATTAACTAGAACTCACTCAGCATAGCTGACTTTTAGTATGCACGCAAGTGAATATGTTTAATGAGCTAGCATGAGGATGATACATGGCATGGATTGAACGGATGGCATATGAAGATGAAAGGAATTATGTTTAAAATATGATTTTTTATGTTATGTTTTAAAGACAAGTTTGAATGTTTTTGTAACGAATGATTGAAGTTAACGTTTTCGTGAAAGTTTTAATTAACTCTGATTTGTAGAACTGTGTTTATGAGTAAATCCGACATGAAATGTAGGGCACCGGGATCGGGGCCTTACACCAAATCACCAATGTTCCAAAAGTCACCAAACACAACGCGCATTCTTGCACAAATCAACTTTTGAAACTAACAAAGTACCTTCATTGAAGTCATATTCAAATATGCACTTATCACCAATCTGTAATTCATTTGCCTCCTTGAAATCATTCCATTTTGGTAAATAATATCTGAAGGTCAGATTCGACACTTCACCATGAAGTGTCATTAATTTTACGACCTTCGGGATTGACCAAAGTGATTAGCATTCCATCATAGGCATCAATCTTGGCAGCAATGTGACACGGAAGACGCTGTGAAAAGCAAATTTCAAATATATTATAAAGTTAAGATGATAATGTTAAACTTTATACAAATATACTTGTAAATAAAAAAAAATTTAAAAATCAATCTACAAATTTCTTGGTGAGGTTCATGTGGAAGACGATTTTAGATTCATCATTTTGCTCATCAAGATGAATTGGGTTTTGGGAACTACCTTGATTTTTTAATTGATAGTTGAGTAACAGCTGATCTGGACCAGGAAGGATAAATTCTATGTCATCTTCATGAAAGACATTAATAATGAAATGTAATATGTGATATGATTTCAAACACAACAAACGAACCACCTTTCAAGTTGGTTTGTTTAAAAACCTCATTCCATCCATCCTCTAGCCTATAACCCATTCCCTCCCAATGACATGAAACTTTAAACAACAATCTATCTGGAGCAATAAGCTCGATAAGCAAATTCATGTAATTTTCACCAAATTCTTGAATCGCGTAACACTCAGGGAAATCTTGTTAAACATGTTAATTAATAAACATTTTAATTTGGAAACAATTATTAAAAACAAAAACTAAAACTTACCAAGTAATGGACGTGTCGATTTCTGACTGGAATGCATAGCATAGTACCAGATTGATCATTTAGGTTTCTTTTGAAAGTAAACATATTCAACATAGATGTTGGCTTAAGCTCAAAAACATCATATGTTCTAGCTTATATACAACATTCTCTGATTATTTCAGTCCAACCGGTTCCAAAATAAAAGTCATCAAGTACTTTGATTATAACTATAGAAAATGTTCTACCACTTTGATCATAAATCAAACAACAGCCGATATTCGATTTAATGTCAACAAACATTGGTTGAACAGCTTTAGGAATGAGCTATAAGTAATGCAAAAAATGTTCTTAAAATGTATATGTTGCAGCACTGTAAAATGTTTCAACAAAAAAAAAATTGTTGATAACATACCATCCTACTCATGGAATCGTTGTCGATATCTACCATCAACTTAACTCCAATATTGAGACGTGACAATTTTATGTCAGGAGAGTCTACGAATATCGATGTATACGAATATCATTGAATAAATAAATCATAGTAAATACGAATTACAAATATTCAGGTTTGGAAGATGTTGATCAATATTAGACGACAACAAACTCTATAACAGGTGAAATAATATGAAAACCAAACACTAAAATTAGAAACATAAATTGAATTAAATTCTTACATGAAAGCTTGTAACATACAATTACAGCGAAGTATGTTGGTATGAGATTCACTTTGTTGACCCGACATGTTGGAAAAAGTTTTATCAAGTATGTTGGAAAGGGGTTTTATCAAGTATGTTGGAAAAGGGTGTTGGAAAAATCGTGGGTTTGGATTTTTTATTTTATATGTAGGACAATGAAAATATTTAATGAAAAAATGGAAAAAGTTGTTCAAATAATACAATAAAATAAGTTGTTTAATGAAAAATGGAAAAAGTTTACAAAATTTACAATAATATTAAACTTTTAAAACATGTTTTTCAGGAGAGAAAATGTTAAGATTCCATTTACATTTTTTATTAACTTTAATTGCGGACCACATGATTTAAACTTTAATTAAAAACATGTGGTTAAGAATGAGTTTATAGAGTTTTCACAACTCAAGTGGCTTTTTATTCTAACCTATATAGGAGGGTTTAAACTTTATATTAAACCTTAACTAGAAATAAATAAAAATATAACATGAACCACATTGTTAACCCTAGAAAAAACAATACCAAAATTTAACGTATATAAGATATTATACACAAAGTTAAATAAAAACGTTACATAATATAGCTTATAACACACGACCATGGGTTAAAATGTAAGCTATATTTATAGATGTCGAGATAGCACTATTTGTCAGTTTATTGGATGCGACCTATGGGAGACATGTTTTATATATGGTATATACTACACGGCTAGCTAAGGCATTGTCGTATCGTCATCCCGATATAATATATATATATATATATATGTGGGCTATAATAATCATCATCATCATCTTAATTATCGGAATCATCATCATTGTCGTCGTCATTATCATCTTCTAGGTTATCATCATCACCATATGTGTTATGCTGATGATCAACATCGAAAAGTTATCATCATTATCATGTGTTATGCCGACAGTGATTAACATCGTATGGGTTATCGTAAACAAAATGCCCAATATTAGCGATCACTGTCAGCACCATCTTATGAATTACTGTTTTCATCAAACGACATCATCAGTCGTACGGGCTACCATCATTATTATCATCGTATACGTTATCATGGTCGTCGTCGATCATACGGGTTACATATCATTAAACATCGGTGTCACCATCATCATCATCATCAACATATATATATATATATGTGTGTGTGTGTGTGTGTGTGTGTGTCTGTGTGGCGTATTGTCATATAGGTACCTATCATCGATCATCATCATATATATGTGTGATCATCATCATAGACATCATGATCATCATACGAACTATAGTCACCATCGTATGTGTTAGTGTAAGAAAACCGTACCATATAGGTTATCAGGATCATTATGATAATCACCACCAACACGGGTTGTCATATCCATGCATTCATGTGGGTATCATTATATTAGCATCGTCGTCATTATAATTGGGTCAATCATCATGGTCATAATACGAGATAACACCGTCATCGTCTCATGGGTTACATATCCTCAATCATACTACACACCACCCACTACCACCATACACCGCTCACATTCGCCACAACCACTGGCACCAACCACCACCACCTCCAGCACCAACCACTAACCACACACCACGACCACCCACCACCACAACCACCCACCACCCACTACCCACCACCACCACCACCACCACAACTCCGCCACCACCACCACCGACCTCCACCACTACCACCCACTACCCACCACCACCACCCACCACCACACATCCGCCACCATGAACCACCACACCTCGCCACCACCCACTGCCACCATCCACCGCCCAAATTTCGCCACAACCACTGGCACCAACCACCAGCACCTCCAACACCAACCACAACCACCCACCACCAACTACCCACCATCACCACCACCACCACCCACCACACCTCCGCCACCACCACCAACGACCTCCGCCACGACCACCCACTACCCACCACCACCCACCACCACACATCCGCCACCACGAACCACCACACCTCAGCCACCACCACCACACATTTGCCCCCACGAACCACCACACCTCCGCCCTCACCACCACCGACCTCCGCCACCACCACCTACTACCCACCACCCACCACACATCCGCCACCACGAACCAACACACCTCCGCCGCCGTCCACCACCATCATGACCACCTGAACCCACCACCACCGACTAATACTATATATATATACTGTACAATAATACCTAACCGTAAGATTAAAATTTAAAAGCACGCGCCTCAGCTTATTTTAAAAGGGTAAGAAGCTGAATTATTCCCATCTACTTCCTAACGGCGATAATTATTCCCAAATTTCAATGATAATTCCCATCTAAAACCTCTCAAGTAAATCAATATCCTTTAAAACCGTCAGCAATTCGTTTCTACTGTGAAGCATAAGGTCAAAGCACAAGCACAAGCACAAACATAAGGAGAAAATGAAGAACCCTAACTCATCTACTTCTGGAACGTAACCAAGGTCGAAGCACAAGCAAGATAGGTCTCAGAATAAAGATGGAGCAGGTGTTAATTTATTATTTTTTAGCGTTTTAGGTTTAATTATTCTTAAAATGAAACCGTTGTGAATTTAAGCCCCATAAATTGAGTTTTGCAAAGAATTTGTTTAAATCATCTTATGTAAAGCTAATATCATGTATTAAAGATTTTTATTAGCGTGTTGTTGTTGTTGTAATACATATATTTGTTTTTTTTAAATCTATGTGTAATATTAAACATATTATAAGCGTTTTCTAAGCGTGTTATGGCTCTAGTATGAGATTTATCAATGTGATGTTTGATAAGCGTTTAATAAGCACTTTCAGTTTATTGTATGATATGTTTTCTGTTTACTTGTGATTTGTGTTGTTATCCCCTACCCCCATGTTTTATTGTATGTATGTGATTCAGTTGTTGAAAAAAACAAGACTGATAAAGATAAAGCTAAGCATCTAAATGAGAAGAGAGATGAAAATATAGATAAAAGGAAGACTAAAAAAGTTTCTCTGGTGGTGAAAAAGGTGAAAACAAAACATGTTATGGAAGCAGACTCTGATTCAGACCTTGAAACAAAAATTAGCAGGTTGTTGTCAAAGCGGAAAGAGGTGGAAGACAACACCTCTGACCCGGACTTTCAACATCCAAAAAAGGAAGCTATTAAAGAAAAGAAGCCAGCCGAGAGGACATCAAGAAAACCTTTTGTTGAATTTGTAGACAAAAAAAAGAAAAATAGGTGTGCACCTTATAATATTGTTGATGCGGTGAAGGCAATGACCCATGCCCAAAAAACATGTGTAGAAGAAATGGGCTTCGGGTCAATGTTAAGACTTAAGTACCCCAAACTCCAACAACTTTGGGATATTGGTTGCTCATGAACTATAATAACCGCTTAAATGAATTGAACATTGGGAGCGGTGTTATTAAGATAACACCACAAAAAGTACATGAAGTGTTGGGGATACCAATGGGTAAGATTCCAGTGTTAGACAAGAGTAGACCAAGATTGGGGGATGATGTTAATACAGATTGTTCAAAAATCAATTCCCGACTCCAAGATTATGTATAAAGCATGTGAGAGAGAAAATAGCCGCGGATCAAAGAGTTGGTGAGCTGTTTAAGATTAATTTTCTTGTGTTGTTCAACACCTGTATAGGATATATGATAAAATCAACAACAATCAATCAACGATTCATCACCGCAATTGATATAACCTCGGATATTCCAAATATGGACTGGTGCAGCTATGCTATTTAAAACTTGAAAATGACAAAGGAAGACTGGAGAGATACCAACAATTAATACAGTGGTCCGATCACCTTCCTTGTGATGCTTTACACGCATGAATATCATATAAAATATGGTCCATTTGGGACTCCCGTCACAAAGCCTGGAGTCAACTACATAACAACTACTCTTAATAAGATGAAAAAATACTTGTATAATAGCGGTCTTCCCTTAGAAGAAGATGATGGAAATGATGAAGATGAGGTATATGTTACAGTTGGTGTTGCTGATGCTACTGAGGTTTCTGCTGCTGCTGCTGTGACATTTAGTGTTGACGGGAAGGGGATTGATGAGGCTGCTGCTGTGACAATTAGTGCTGCCAGGAAGGGACTTAATGAGACTGCTGTTGCGGCTGTTGCTGCCACTGCTCCTGTGACAGTTATTGTTTCCGGGAAGGTGCTTGATGAGACTGCATGTGGTGGTATATACAGTGATGCATCTGCCGGTAAGCCTGGAGTTGAAGAAAACACTGCAGCTGCGGAGAAACAAGAACATGGTGAGAAACTTGTTATTTTCTTCTTAAAAACTCTCATATCTTATCTCTATATGTATTTCATCTAATGCAACGTTTATATAACAAAATTATATATAATCAAAAATTGATGGTCAAAGTGCATCTGAAACAGATAATTCCGATCAAACAGCTGAAGAAGATTCGGATAATAATGATGATGACATTTATTCACCTTTAAGTTTGCAAATGCCATTGGGAACACACACCCAGGAATAAGGCAATGGATAAAAAGTTGAAGAAATTTGATAAAATTTGCTCAGAGATCAACGAGTTGGTCCGTGAAGGAAATGATAGACATCCATCAAATCACAATATCTTTGCTAGATGTTGTGAATGGGAAAACAGATTCACTAATAATGTGGTCCCTAAAACACAAGAATCTGACACTATAAAAAACAACTCACTCTATGTGAGAAGAAAATTATATTTTCTTCTTTCAAGTTTCTCTTTCCCATTTCAAAACTATTTTTGTTTAAGTTGAAAGATCCCAATACTTATACAGCTGCAGCAATAGATTCAGTTGATTCAGATGTTGGTGTTGGTGATCCAGTGGCTGCTCAAAAAAGTATTTGGGCTAAATTAATTATAAGTATAATTAAAACGCTTATGCTGTTATTGATAAAGTTGATAAAGTTGTTAATACAGTGGTTGATCCAGTGGTGGCTGATCCAGTGGCTGAAGCAGACTGTGTTGGTGATCCAGTGGCTGATGCAGGTCAAGAAAACAATGTCTCATACGCAAATATTGATAAAGTTGTTAATACAGTGGTTGATCCAGTGGTGGCTGATGCAGATGTTGGTGTTGGTGATCCAATGGCTGATGCGGGTCAAGAAAACAATGCCTCATGCACATATATTGATAAAGTTGTTAATACAGTGGTTGAGTGGGCTCAAGAAGGTATTTAATTATAGTTACAATTATTTTCAAGCAAATTTAAAAACCCGCGTTTTAACAGAAATATACAAATTTTATTATTAATGTAAGTTAATAGTTACATGTTGAATCCATGTTTTAACACAAACATACAAATTTTATTATTACCAAAATGCACATAAAAACACACCATCACTACATCATAAACACTCATGAAGCACCATCACATACTAATCTCTGAGTGACATAAGAAACTTCAACTTCAATTCCATTGAGCAATTCAGTTTAAGAATTGTCTTGCCCAAAATTTTAACTAGTCAAGCTCTTTCTGTCCTACATCAACCATAAACAAAACAACAAGATCTCAGATAGTACTAGGGGGCATTCGAGTAAGAACTTTTGCAATGACATCCCCGGCAGCCAAGTTGTTGCTAGTTTTTACAAATTGTTTAGTAAGAGTTTTACAAAAATAATTTAAAATTATGTAGGTATATGAGTTTTACAAATATAGTGTAGGTATATGTAACCAAAAGGCTCACGGACCAAACAGTTAATATTTAACTCTGTAATAACAAAACAAAAGAGTGTCCCACGCTTGGGAAACGCTCACACTTGTCTCATGTGTTTTTTTAACTAGAAATTAATTACATTTATATCACTTATCAATGGGAAAAATATTTATATATTATACACTTGCCAAAATTAATTTGGGAAATTAATTACATTTATACCTACTCATCTGTCAAAAATCTTGAAAAAATATTTATGTAATGATAGCCTACATTCAAGTTAATTAAAATAAAAAAAAACATATATCTCACGCTTGTATTACTCTTTAAATAAACTATATCTTACTAGATAGGCAACAAATCAACTTAACTACATTAAATTACTGTCTCAATTACCAAAAATTAAATTTTATGTCTATATATTGTAACATCTATTTTGTTATTCAATCACACTAAAATTTTAAAGATAATAAAAATGTATTCTTGTGACAAAACCGTGAAGAACATGGTGAAAGAAAGGATGTCTCTTGAAAAAGAGACATCCTACAAGTTGTTGAAGACAATTAAAGAGACTAAGGCTAGACTCGCCGAAGAAAAAACAGAGACCGTCGACTCATGTGAACTCATGTTGATGGAACTAGACACTGAGTTTAAGGCAAAGGCTGTTGATTATCTGAAACAACAGTCTGCATGCTACGACTCAGTGTGTGGGACTCTAGTTGACACCGTAACTTTGGTGTTAAACAACATGAGTTTTAAGGAGCTGGGGTCGGAGATTGTGGACAAGACGGAGTGATGGTGATGTTAGCTTCTCTCTTTTTGGTTTTTTTGTGATGTATTGTAATGGTACTTTTTGTATGGCATCTTTTGATGAATGGTAATTATGGATTATCTTAAAATGTTTTCTTAACATGTTTTATGGATGATGGATAACCCATACGATGTTGATCACTGTCAGCATAACACATGATAATGATGATAACTTTATGATGTTGTTTATGATAACCCATACGACGTTGATAACTGTTGGAATCATATATATAATATATTATATATATGGCTATCTCTTTCTTTGTTAAAAACGCTTGTGATACGCTTATCTAAATCGTAAACAACACTTTGTTAAATCTAAAAATAAAACAAAAAACACTTTGTAAATGATTAGGTTAAAATATGTTATATATTTGTTCAAACGAGACGCTTGTAACACGCTTATTTACAAAAACATATATAAATATTCTAATACGCTAGTAACACGCTTATGTACAAAATCAGTTATTGAATCAAGTTGAAATCCCCTTTAATTTAAATTAAAAACTATGCCATATGCCATTAATCTATTGTTTCTTAATTAAAAGGGAGGAAAAAGCTCCAAATTGGCTCCAAATTAGTTCAAATATTTAAAACTCCAAATTAGTTCAAAATCAAATTACACTCCAAATTATTAGCAAACTTTTCCACTCCACAAATCAAAATCCTTGCACTCAAATCCTTGCACAGAAAAAAACAATCGAAGATGAAGCTTACAGATGAACCAATTATCGGTGAAGAACATGATTTATACTCCGATGAGGAGGCTCAATCAGACGACCGTGGAGGCTACTCCAGCGAGGAACCCAATGACGACGACGCTCAAGGAGACGACGATATAGCGACGGAGGCGATCGATCCATTCAATAGTTTGGAGGCTATCGAACCCATCTACAGTTTGGCTACAACGAAAAAACCTACAAGGGGTTGACGAGGTTAGCTAATCTACGTGTCGATTATGCAAACTCTGGTGGTGTCATACTGGTAGTGGAGTTTGATAATATGGGTAGGTTCACTGGCAATGCAGATCAAAGTTTGCAAGTTTTTTAGGGGATGTAGTAAGGGAAATAGTTGGCTTAAGACATTTAAGTTGGAGGGAGGTCACAAAGGTGCTTAGAGATAAAATGTGGGAACAAATAACGTCAGCTGCTAATGCATGACCGTCAACTGCTTTCTCTTGAATATTTTAAGTCAAAAACAAGGAACTTGAACCGGATGAGACGCCCGGTCATGCATTAATGTGGATGAAAGCAAGGGAGGACAAAAATGAAGCATACAAGAATGTTGTTGTGGAATACGTGGCAACCAAATTAGTATGTTTTAGTATTAAAGTTTTTAAATCATGTTAAAGTCAATTCATTGCCAGACACTTGATGTGGATACAACTACTAGTTTGGATGGTCAACAATAGTACTACCAAACCAGCTGTTGTTTATTTACTTACAGTAGTTTATCAAGTACTAGGGATATTGGACGGGATGTTTTTTACCGGGTGTGATTGGTTTATTTAGTTAAACAAGTACTATTATCATTTCACTAACATGAAAGAAATGCACAGAACTGCTTATCTTAAGAACTGCTGGTTAACAGCTTGAACAGCAGTTCATGAAATATGACGTTTTATGCTTGTAAGGAATCAGCAGTTTAACATTTGTTTTCTGCAGGTTCAGCATGAACAGCAGATCAACTCCGGAGCCCTGACACTTGAACCGTGCACAGAGAAAGGTGGGATTTTAAAAGAGATTGGGTACGGATTTCAACAGATAAATATTGGGGTGTAAGTCGGGTAAAAGGCTCGTTTAAGGAACATATTGCCCAACTTGACTATGAGGCGGCGCAGAGAGATGAAGTTGTGAACAAGTTGACTGCTCTACTAGAATCCACGAATGCTATGCTAGCAAGCCGTGATAGGGAGCATTTAGCATTTGAGGCCAGGTTTAGAAATCTCGAAGGAATGTTGTCGGCAAGTCAAGTAAGTGACGTATGTTACATATAAACATATTAATTAATGCATTTAACATACATAACTGGCACTATTTGTTGTCACAATTCATAGGTAAATGTTGTTCCCATTCAGGTTGGTTTCAACCAAAGTACTAGTGATGTGGGGCAAAATAAAATGCTAGCACTAGTAAGTATTTGACAGTTTTTCTTTGTTCACTACAACTTTTCATGTGATTTTTCATTTTCCATAACCTAATACATTGATTTTCAGGCCAGTTCTGTGGGGAACATCCTTACCCCAGGTGAGGCTGTGCAACAAGAATCCGCTCCTCAAGTAAGCATTTGACAGCTTGATTGATTTTTTTTAATAATTAACTTTCCATGTGAGTGTGCTGATTTTGCGTAAGTTAATTGTAGGCCAAGTCTGTGGATAAAATAGTTGTCTAAATGGTAGTCACTCCCCAGAGCGCGACATCAGTAAGTATTTGATAATTTTGATACCTTTTATAATTCGTTTCCAATGTGAGTGTGCTCGTTTTCTATTACCGAATTGCAGGCCAAGTCCGCAGACAAAAATGTTGACCAAATGGTAGTCGATCCCCCGAGCGCGACATCAGTAAGAATTTGGCAATTTCAGTTTTTATATTTTATAACCTAATAAGTCTAACAATTCTAATTTCTTTTATATTACCAATGAAGCCTGTAGAGAACAATGTTGACCAAACATCAACACAACTACACCACACTCCAGATAGTAACGGCTCGAAAAAACCAACAGTACTTGACAGTTTCATATTTTTTGTTCCAAGTTTCCCTTTAATTGTTGATTGATTTCCATCCATAAGATGATTTATTGCATGGTTTTTAGGTAAAACGGAGAAGCCGTAAAAGAAACGTTGATGTATCTACGGATGAATCTTCCCCACCTCCTGAAATAAAGGTATGTACTGCGCAAAACATTGTTAATTTCCCACCAACATGGCATATCCATGGGTATGTACTTATATATTGAATTCAACTAAGCCATCTTAATTTCTCTTGCTTGTTTATAGGTGTATGAGTTTCGTTTGTTTCTGAATGACAAGCGTAACAAGGTGGCACATGGTGGAATTCATTGGTCACCGGTTCCACAACAGTTTTATGGAAAAGCAATCCCGGAGGGTTGCTATAAAGTTAGTATTGAAAAAGCCATAAAGGTACAAGAAATTATTCCGTGTGAGACAGGTGAAATTATGACTGTTGGTGACGCAACTGGTACTTTTGTTGCTTGGCCAGAACACCTAATCTCATGTGACCCGGAGGTGTGTTCTCTTTTATTTCTATTCAAGTACAAATAAGGACATGTTTGTGTTCGCTCATTTTACTTTAACCTATACGAAAACTTAACCGAACAAATATCTATGTTCATTTTCATTTATTTTAAAAAATGAACACTTGTGTTCGTTTATGTTCGTTTGTTTATAATCTAAACTAGCATAATTGAACAAAGATAAACGAACATAAATGAACATAGATGAACAAATGTAAATGAATACAAGCAAACATAAAATGAAAACACTTAAATGAACAAAAATTAAAAAAAAAATAAAATCTTTAATTAGATGACTCATGATGTGTTGTAAAACACACCTATTTTCCGCAACTTTTTATCATATTTTAAGTGCTTAATCGTATAATAAAAATTGTTTTGACTTGTTTTTGCATGATCTTACAAAGCTTAATACTTGTTGTAGGTTATGATTTTTACAAGAGAAAAAGTTCGGATTTTGGAAGATAAAAGAGGCTTTTATGATCAAGTTTGAAGACTAAAACTCAAGGCCCGACCCAAGCCCACAAGAACCAAGCCTTACATGCAATATTATATGATAACTAAAACAAAAAAAAAACCCTAATCAGGCCCCATAGTCCGATCGGAACAAGGGAAGCCAAATAAAAAAAACTAAATTTTGTTTACTTGGGTGGACGGCTAAAAAGACATAGTTTGTTGTCTCCTTAAAGGAGACAACATTCAATTGTGTTTTTTCGGGAAATCATTCACGTGGGCAGCAGCAAGGGGATTCAAAACACAAAAAAAATTAATAACCTAAACCTCTTTTAATAATTCCGTAAGGCAGCAAGAAGAAGTCAGAAATTAATTTTTTTAAGTTTTGTGGAAGCTAAAGAAAAAGAAGGCAACCAAGGAGGTCGGTGGACAGCAGCTCGGGGTGGATATTCATCATTAATCTCAGCCCCAATTGGTAATAAAACATCTGTAAACTTTGTGTTCTTGTTAGTGTTCATAACTCTAGTGATTTTGATATTTAAACTTGAATTCTTTTGCAATTGAGTTAGGGTTTGAGTTGTTATTGATTATCGTTGATTGTTGGATGATTTTAATTATGTTTGTGGTGATTAATATGATGTTTTTATTAAGTGTTTGCTGCTATCCAAAAATCATGAGTAGCTAATCTTCTTTGTTCTACCTAGGATAGATGATTATTGTTAGATTTTAGTGAGTTTTATGGATTGTTGATTATCATGACTTGATTTGCTATTGAGAGTTTGGTTTAACATTGAATTAGGTTGTGTTTAGTGGCTGTGATTTTTCTAATTATACTAAAAAACCTCTTGCTTCGACTGGTTGAATTCGTTTTGATTGATTGTTGCTTGTTTGATTCTTTACTCTGTGTTTAGAGATTGTTTGCGGGGTGTATAACCGTATAGTTTAGTTGGGTGTGTTAATTGACTGAATTCAGCGGGTAGGCATCTTCTTAGAGACCGAGAGGTGATAGGATGTAAGCTCGTCTCATAGCTTTTATTTGTTAGAATTAGGATTGCGCGAGAGCGGGTTCGGTTCTTGTCGGGTTTTGGTTTGTGAGCGATAAGTTGATCTAGTTTAAGTTAAACCAAATTGTTCCTCTATCCTTGGTTGCGTAGTATTCGTTTCCATTAGGGTCGTGTGTCGGTGAGACCGAGAGGAGATTCGACATTAGAACACTTTAGCAATTCGTTTCCCTGTTTGTTCTTAAAATCAATTAAGTGTAAGTTAGGGTTTGTTAGTGAGACCGAGAGGTGATCTAGCTTTCTTGAGCGATCCTTAGTTGTGTCATCCTTAGATAGCGGTGTCGTGAGATTATTCAATCCATTAGCTTGTTAGACCTTCAATATGAATTTTACCTACGTAGACGTTTTCTCTATTGTTAGTTTCATTCGTAAAGTTTCATTGAGTCTTAATAAGTTAAGTCTTTTAATTTAGTTAAAGTAACTTAGGTCAAGTAGTTAATTATTAAAAATCATTTAAAAAATATTATTCTTAGGAAGGTCTTGTCTAGGGTTTAGTAATCATAGGCGTTTTCACGTGTCCTTGTGTTCCATTCTCGGACTTCTTAGGTCTATACTACTTTCTATCAGTACACTTGTCGGTTGTGTATGGTTTCATTAAGAGTTTCGTTTTATAAATTTAAAGCTTAGTTGTGAGTTTCATAGAAAGAGCATCATTAGACACACATCAACTCATCTAGATAATAATTAATTATTTTCTATTAATACATAAACAAGCATAAATAAACATACATAAACAAAGATAAATAAACGAACATAAACGAACGTACGTTCATGAACATAAATGAACGAACGAAACATGTGTTCATGTTTGTTCGTTTAATTAAACGAACACAAAGTTTGTGTTCGTGTTCGTTCGTTTATTAAATAAATGAACATAAACGAACTTCCCGCCGAACGGTTCACGAACTATTCACTGAACGTTCGGTTCGTTTGTAGGCCTACTATTTTGTTCTATTCAATTACAAAATATCACAAGAGATCATATCTTTTGTGACAAGGAGGTTTGTTCCTATTTTGTTCTATTCAATTATAAAATATGAAATTAATTATACATATTGTTTTTTCATATTCTGTTGTTCCAGCTACCACCACTCTAATCCTAAAAAAAACAAATAGAGCTGGCAAGAAGCCAAGGCAAAGTACACAACGATAGACAGGGTGACCAAACAGAAGACAAGGAGCAGTGCCAAGAAACCGACGCCTTAGCTAGTATATAGGTAGTCGTTATTTTGTCTATATATAGATATAGCTTGTTTTGCATATATCTTACAAAAATATGTATAGATTTGCTTAAGTGAATATTATTGTTAATATAATTTGTTTCTAATTTCGTTTTGTCATTCTTGTTTACAGCTGTTTTATAATACCGCACAAAAAAAAAATAATTATATATTGCCTAATTACACACTATTGGCCACATAGAAACACATTAAATAGGTGTGGCCAAAAGAAAGACAATAGCCACACTTCAAATTAAAAAAATTCGAGTCTATAAATGTCCATTTGCCACTACACAAACATTGTTGTATGACGGAATGATAGCAAAGTTGATGGAGATAACAAATTATGTGTGGCTAAAAGTGTGACATAGCCACACCGAAACACAAAAAATCGTGTGGCTATATAACCATTACCCACACCATGCTTGCTTCGTTTTTTGTGTGTGTGACGGAATCATATAAAACGTCATATAAAAAAAATCATTAAGTGTGACCAAATGACATAAAATAACCACACTCTACATATTTTCGTGTGTCCATCACTAGACATTGGCCACACTTTCATCACTTGGTTTTTGTTTGTGTGGCGGAACGAGATCAAACATCATTGGAAAAATCACTATGTGCGACCAAAGGTATGATAATAGCCACACTTTATATTACAAAAGCATTATGTGTGACAAACGGTAAGAGAATGGCCACACCACAAACTACAAAAGAGTGTTTGAGTGGCAAATTCACATTTTTAGCCACATTGACAATAACCTCCAGTGTCTATAAGATATGATTAGCCACACAATACATCACTATATGTAACGAAAAGTTTGACAGTAGCCACACTTTAAATTACGAAAACCATTATGTGTGACAAACGGTAACACAATAGCCACAATATAATCTACAAAGGAGTGTTTGAGTGGCAAGTAAACATTTTAGTCACATTTAATGTACATCCAGTGTCTATATGATATAATTAGCCACACTATTATTAAATTCAGTGGCCATTTCTTTGCTATGGCCACACGGTATAGGTCACAATGCTCGCTTACCACAACCCTATTGGCCACATTATTATAAAATTAATGTGGCTGAAACATGAATTCATGTGGCTCTATAAGTGTAATGGTCACGCCTAGTAAATAGTTATGTGGCCATTTTCTACCGTTTAGCCACACTTATTGCAAAGGCTTCTTGATGGCCAGCAACTAATGGTGGTACCCTTTAGCCACACTGATAACCACATAAAGCCACTAAAAACTATGTGTGGCCATATGATATCTACGATGTCGCGACCTTTGGTCACACATGACCTAAACCAGACATGTGTGGCTAAAGGCCTACGACCACACTTTTTCGTGTGACCGAAGGTCATTTTTCATGTAGTGTGAACTTGGGCCGATTTTGACTTAAAAAATTAAAACATAATTCGTAATTATATAATATTAAACAACAAATATAATTTCTTTAACTAATAATTAGAAATTTTAGAACAATTTATTATTTAAAAATGTATTTCTCTTATTTATATTGATATTCACCTATTTTGTTATAAATATTAGTAAAATTATAATATTTGACATATATATAATATCCAAAAAGTAATTTTGTTTATATTTACCATGTCCGAGTACTCTCCGAGTACTCCCCGAGTACACCCAACTCCCCAGCCGACCGCCTAGGGTACGCCTAGCGACTTTTGCAACCATGGTATGAAGGGCAAAATGGAAAGGAACTTCCCTACGGGTTAATGAAATTTCGACAGATCATCCCCTATTTTTCGTCCGTTTTCCTGTAGTGTACCTGAATAATAAAGATTGCACACAACCAACAAACAACCAAAGCATAGTACTACTGAAAATTGGGTATGAAATCATGCAAACCCTACCCACATGGGCTAAATAAGTCTACTAAAATGTCTTGGCACCCACGACCATGATAAGTAGCAAACAAACCAACAACAACCAAATAGAAATTGTTTCAAACAAACGTAATAATAATGTCAGATATGTACTACCGCCCATGCCCATACCCATACCAGACCTACCATCGCCGCTGCTCGTCAGTTAGCCTGGTGCTCCGGGTTAAAGGGTCCCAACTGGCTGTCCATCCGCTCACTCAAACGACGAATCTCCTACCTTGTCTCTGCGTATTCTGCAACTAGTTGTGTGTTAGAATCAACAATCTGCCCTGATAACCTGTCAAAAGAGGTGGTGGCGTGAGTCTGAAATTGGTCAATGAGCCCGTATAGCCCCTTAAAAGAGTACTGGCTATGGTATGACGAGCTGGGGCCATCCCCTGATGATGATGGTCAGCCCTACTGAGAGTAAGTGCGACGGCGGGTCTGGCGTGGCGGTGATCATGTTCAAGATCCCATATCTGGTTGAGGGCATCCTGAAACCTCTATTGATCTGGGTTTCTGCTTATTTGCTGGACCATCTGCATACTGATACAGAAGTTAAGATCAAGTACGATTGGGTTCGGGCTTCGTGTTCCATCTCTTTCTGCACCATAAGCTTTGTGAAGCGTATAATCCAGACACCACCAAAGATTAGGATATTTGGGCTCCTTGAATTTGCATTGGTGGCGAACAGTTGACAAAACAGGTATGTGATATTGCAAGGTACCTCGTTCTTGATGCAATAAAGGGCCCACAAATCCCCTAATCCCATGACCCCCTCGCTCTAACCACGCGTAGTGACTGTGTGGCTAA
Organism: Bidens hawaiensis; assembly: GCF_021521415.1. Classification (NCBI taxonomy): domain Eukaryota; kingdom Viridiplantae; phylum Streptophyta; class Magnoliopsida; order Asterales; family Asteraceae; genus Bidens; species Bidens hawaiensis. Next base: position 260,413 of record NW_027494316.1, read on the forward strand.
GCAAGTGGTGAATGTATTTCATCAGTAGGTTGCGTAAGGCGGTGCTCTTGGTGCTACTTGCGCTTTCACACCCAAAAATTAACTGCTCCCATGCTTGTATCCTGGTGATTCCCTGCTCACTTGATTCATCAGCATCTTCGTCTGCAAAGGTTGTCATAGACTCGTACCATATGGGAGTATCGGTCTCATCACTCGTGTAAATGCCCAAATCAATCCCGAGCTATGTGACCGAAGTTTTGTACCATACTCCCTCACATATGAACTCAACAGATTCTTCGTCCCACATATAAAAGTTGATGTGTGTTTAATGAATGCCCTTTTTAAATAACTCACAACTAGCTTTAAATTTATGAAACGAAAATCCTAACGAATCCACACACAACCGGCAAGTGTACCGATCACTAATAGTATAGACCTAAGGAAGTCCGAGTATCGAACACAAGGACACGAGAAAACGTACTTAATACTTAACCCTAACCAAGACTCACCTATGAATAATATAATTTAAACGATTTTTTAATTATTAACTACTTAACCTAACTTACTTTAATTAAGTTAAAAGACTTAACTTAAAAAAACTAGACGAAACTGTGAGAATAAAACTTATTAATGGGGAAAACGTCTACCTAGGTAAGAATCCTATTGAAGGTATAATAAGCTAATGGATTGTAGAATCTCACGACACTGGTTCCTAAGGATGACACAACTAAGGCTCACTCAAGAAAGCTAGATTACCTCTCGGTCTCACTAACAAACCCTAACCTACACTTAGTTGATTTTAAAAACTAACCGGGTAACGAATTGTTAAAGTGCTCTAATGCCGACTCTCCTCTCGGTCTCACCGACACACTACCCTAATAGAGATGAATACTATGCAACCAAGGATAGAGGAACAATTTAGTTTAACTTAAACTAGGTCAACTAGTCGCTCACAAACCCAAACCCGACAAGAACCGAACCCGCTCTCGCGCGATCCTAATCCTAACAAGTAAAAGCTATGAGACGACCCTACTTCCTATCATCTCTCGGTCTCTAAGAAGGTGCCTACCCGCTGATTTTAACTAATTAATATACCCAAATAAACCCTACGGTTGTACACCCCGCAAACAATCTCTAAACACAAAGAAAAGAGTTTAAACAAGCTAAAATCAACTAAAACCGATTCAATCAATCAAAGCAAGAGGTAATTAAGTATTATTAATCAAAAAACAGCCACTAAACACAACCTAATTTAATGTTAAACCAAACTTTCAATAGCAATTCAAGTCATATTGATCAAACAATCCAATAAACTCATTAAAATCGAACAATAGTCATCAAACCTAGGTAGAACTAACAAGATTAGCTATTCATAACCTTTGGACAGCTGATAATAATCATAATTAAGCTCAAAGTATCCATTAAAAACTAATGGGAACTTGTTTCAAAGTCTAAAACTCAAAAACGAACTCACAAACGTTAAAACAAGCAAAACCGACAACCGGTGGATAAAAGATAGAACCGTAAGCTTGTCCTCCTTTGTTTCTCCTCTAGAGCAGGTGTGGTGGCTGGAAATATAATGTCCAAATAGTTAATAGGGTATAAACCCTTTATATATATGTTTAAACATCTATTTCCTAATATAAAATAGGTTAAAACAAGCCCACAAGGCCCACTATAAGACAAAATAAAAGGGGTAGCTGATTCCTAAGCATTCTTGGCAGCCTTTGGGACATGTGGGATGTCGCATAGCACGGGCATGGATGCCTAACCTGGTTGAGTAGCGCGGACAGGTCTTAGGTGCTCGTTTCTTCGTTTTCTGACTCGTTTATCTTCAAACGCGCATACCGGCTTCATCCGAATCCCGTTTGAGCTGATTCTTTCTTCATTAAACTCGTTTTTTCTCTCTCTTCAACATGGGACCTATCATATACACAAAAATTTAATTTCATGCAAGAACAAGTTATATTCATTAACTGTTTACGCACAAAACGACACAAAAACGGGATAAAACGCTATGTGTTTTGCAACGCATCAAAAGTCTTTTGTCTTGATCGAGTATGAGGCCAAGAATTCTTTAGTCAATTCAGTCACTGCTTTGCCCTTTTGATTGAGAACACGCGTCCACGGTCCTTTGACAAGCCCCTTGTACCTTCTCCATTGGTTTAATTGCTTCAGAGTTTCCTTGTAAGCATAAATGTTTGGTTCTAGAAGTCGGTTGTTTAGGTAGGTCATTCTTTATCGAGTGTGTTCATCTCGTTCCGTGTTTTCATAAAAAACTAGGAAAGCATGGTCATCGTCTCCGTATTCAGCCATCTTCAATTTTAGAACAAGATTAGTCTATTAATCTCAAAATATTTCTCATAATCTGGAACAAAAGCCAAACACGGCCCCGTGCCTCAAGAGGCACGACCCTATGTTGCTCTGGTTTTGGCAGTTTTGACTGATTTTGACTTTTGGTTGACCTGTGGTTGACCACGGGGCGTGTTTTGCAAAAACATAGCCCGTGTTTTTAATACAAAATATGAAAATGTCAAGATTCGAACTTGCGATTCATCCCAGTTCTTTAAGAAATATCATCCGGGTTTGATTTTTATGGTATAGATCATCCAAGACCCGAGCCCAAATGATTTTCCTTAACAACATCTTCCAACCCTGGGTTTCAAACTAGTCAAAACTATTTATCAACTCAAAGCCCTAGAATTTCAAAGATTGACCATTCTAATTTTCGGGTTTGACCCAATTCATCAACAATTTCAGATTTTGGGTCCGATCTAGACCTAGAATGGTGAATTTGACTTATATATTTATCAAATTGACATACGTTTTGTTGGAAATCGAAGTTTTGAAGAAAGGATTAGAATTTTTGGGGTTGGTTCGCCAGTTTTTGGCTAGAAGCGGAGTGTGTTTTTAGGGTTATGTTATGAGCAAGTTGTTTTTTTCATTAAAAATTCGTAACTGCACTGTAGAGTGGGTCACGGCCCCGTGCTTTATGAAGCACGGCCCCGTGCTGCATATAACAGTCAGATTCCCTTTTTGTTTTGATTGTTTATTTAACGAGCTGGTTTGTTTTTAACAGATTTCTTAAAGGATTAAGGTTAAAATAAAATAAAAATGTCCTAATAAATTTCATTAACTCTTAAACATTACAGAGGAAATTAAAATACATGAACCGAGAAACATGAAACTAGCTTAAACGAGAGAAATTCCTAACAAGACAGAACAAGGGTTATTCTACTAACGATCACCATTCCCGAACAAATCCTGAATGTTTGGTGGGGTTCCCTTGGCTTCCAAGAGCTCGGAAAGCTTTTTATGGAGCTTTCCGATTTCTCGGTTAAGGAAATTGAGCTTGTAGTCCACATCTTTGTTGTGGTTATCAACAACGTGGAAATTCTCGAACCTTAGCATTTCAACCTTGTTTGTCAACTCGATCAAGCGAGCTTCACTTTGGATGTTACTTTCGACTTGGTCTCTAATTATGCTTTGAAGCCTAATAATTTCTTCCTCAAGGTGTGAGGAAGAATCACCATTTTTGAATTTCCTCACTTGTTTCCACTCCATTATTTTGTATTCTATTTCAGTAATTTTTTGTTTGGTATGAATGGAATAGTGAGGATGGCATGCATTATATAGAGACTGGAACGTCGAGCACGGCCTCGTGCCTCAAGAGGCACAACCTCGTGTCTTTGGGAGAATAAATGTTGCTGATTCAGAGAATTGCACGGAGTCAGCGTGCATCATGCTGAAGATTCTAGGGTGACCACGACCCCGTGTAAGATGAAGCACGACCCGTGCTTTTAGTCAATGAGAGGTTTTCTTTGATTTTTCAGCAAAACGCGAGAACGGGAATTTTCGGAATGATATTTAAGATGTTAATTGAACATTTTGAATGTCCTAAAATTACTTTTCATTAATAAAAAGGTCCTAAACACAAATTCGGGATAAGATGATTTTCCTAGAACATGAAATTAATTGGGGTTAAGCCCGAAAATCATAAACTTTATGCCTATTGCACTTGATTACACATGAAAACATAAAGATGAATGTCTCTAAATTTCACCGAATGGATCTCCTCCATCGAACGGCCCGGGTGGAGGAAAGTAAGTGAAACGAAGGACTTGAAACTGAAGTTGTTCATTGATGTACTGTAGTTCCATTTTCTTGCTTTCTACCGACTCAGTGAGTTGTATGAGATGCATCTCTGCAAGGAGATTTTCGTTGAATTCCTTTACGAGCTCTTGAAATTTCATGAGTAGCTCGGTTTTTGAAATGTGTCGGGTTTAGTTTCTCGGTTGGCGAGGAATGGGAAGTACATTGTTCATCTCAGTTGGCATTTTAACTTCTCAGGGGAGAGATTTTGTGTTTGGTTTGGTGCAAGAAATGCATTGGCAATAGGTGCAATTTATAGCCAAGCAGTTGTCAGGAACGGCCCCGTGTAGAAGAAAACACGGCCCCGTGCTTTTGGTTTGACAAATCTGTTACAAACTAGACTGACTGGGGTTTTTGCAGCGAAGATTCCGGCCCGCACTTTGTGGCACGAGATCGTGCCTTCTGAGGCACGCCCCCGTGTTTCGAGACAATTTTTTTTAAGTAATACATATATATAAGGCCTGGTTTAATGCGGGTCTTGGGCAGACCCTTCTTCGAGTATGTTCATTGATTTTGGTGGAGGAATACGACCTCCGAGACACCTTCGAATGGTCCATCGATGTATGGTTTTAATCGATATCCATTAACTTTGAACTTGTTACAGTTAAAATTTGAGATCTCGACAGTACCATAGTCAAAAACTGATTCAACTATGTAAGGTCCTGTCCAACGAGATCTCAACTTTCTTGGGAAAAGTCATAAACGTGTGTTATATAACAGTACACGATCGCCAACTTGAAATTTCTTGTTTCCCTTCAAGTGGCCCCGTGCAAACGTTTAGTCTTTTCCTTGTAAGACCAGGAGTTTTCATAGGCCAGTGCTCTTAGTTCTTCGAGCTCGTGAATTTGATCTTCCCGATTTTTACCCGCGGACATTAGATCAAAATTCACTGTTCAAAGAGCCCAGTAAGCTTTGTGCTTTATTTCTACAGGTAGATGACATTCTTTTCCATAAACAAGTTTGAAAGGTGTTGTTCTTATGGGGGTTTTGTAGGCTATCCTAAGGCCCACAAAGCGTCATCTAATTTTTCTGCCCAATTTTTACGATTCATTCCTGTAGTTCTCTCAAGGATCCTTTTAATTCCTCGATTGGAAACTTCTACTTGCCCACTGGTCTAAGGGTGATATGGTGTTCCCAAACGGTGGTGAACTCCATATCGTGCTAAGACTTTTTCCATCAAGGCATTGCAGAAGTGAGTACCTCTGTCGCTGATTAGGGCTTTTGGAGTGCCGAATCGTGAAAATAATTTTTTTAGAAATCGTACAACTACTCGAGTATCGTTAGTGGGAAGAGCTTGTGCTTCTACCCATTTAGACATGTAGTCGACTACTACAAGGATGTACTTATTTTCGAATGAGTTAGGAAACGAGTCCATGAAATATATTCCCCACACATCAAAGACTTCACATATTTTAATGCCCTTTTAATCCATCTCATTTTTGGCTGAGATGTTCCTGATTCTTTGAAAAGCATCGCATGCTTGGATCAAAGCATGTGTATCTTTATATATGGTTGGCCAAATAAATCCTTCATCAAACACTTTTCTGACCGTGGTGGCGGTACTGTGGTGCCCACCAGTTGGTCCTTCATGGTAGTGTTTGAGAATATCTAAGGCTTCCCTTCCTGATACAGACCTACGAACAACCTGATTGGCACCTATCCTAAACAAATATGGATCTTCCCATAAATAGAACCTTAAGGTCGGAAAAGAATTTCTTTCGTTGTTGATGAGTTAGCCCTTTTCTTAGGATTCTGCAAGCTAAATATTTTGCAAGGATTTTCATCCTTCTCCTGCATGACTGCTTGGATATGCATTAGAACTTCAAGTGGAAAATTATCATCGATAATTTCCTTGTGATGCTATTCTGAAGCTGGGCATTCTAAGCACGAGAGATGGTTTGCGGCTACATTATTTGCTCCTTTCTTGTCCTTAAATTCAATGTCAAACTCTTGGAGTAGTAGAATCCATCAGATAAGTCTGAGTTTGGCATCTTGCTTGTTGAAGAGGTATCGTATGGCGGCATGGTTGGTGTAAACTATGGTTTTGGAAAGAACTAGGTAAGATCTAAATTTTTCAAAGGAAAAAACTACCGCTAATAACTCTTTTGCGGTTGTGGTGTAATTTTCTTGTGCAGGGTTAAGAGTTTTACTAGCATAGTAAATTGGGTGAAAGTGTTTCTCTTTGCGTTTTCCGAGCACGGCTCCAACTCCAAAGTCACTTGCATCGCACATGATTTCGAATGGAAGGATCCAATCGGGTGTAGTCATGATCGGTGCATAGACATGTTTGTGTTTCAATATGTTGAATGATTCAACACATTCTTCAGTGAAGACGAATTGTGTGTCTTTCTCCAGAAGTTTGGTCATAGGTCTAGCAATTTTGGAAAAGTCTTTTATGAAGCGTTGATAGAAGCTTGCATGACCTAAAAAAGTTTTAATGGCTTTGACTGACGTTGGTGGCGGAAGTTTGAATATGGTTTCTATTTTTTCCATATCAACTTCTACTCCTGCTTGGGATATCTTATGTCCGAAAACAATGCCCTCTTTTACCATAATGTGGCATTTTTTTCTAGTTGTGTACTAAATTTACTTCTTCACACCTAGCCAACATTATATCTAGGTTTTTCAGAAAATGATCAAAGGAGTCTCCGAAGACTGAGAAGTCATCCATGAAAACTTTCATAGAGTGTTCGATTATTTCATGAAAGACGGCCACCAACAACGTTGGAAGGTGGCAGGAGCATTAAATATTCCAAATGGCATTTTTCGGTAGGTGAAGGTTCCATACGGACACGTAAAGGTCGTTTTTTCCTGATCTTCAGGAGCAATGGGTATCTGAAAGTATCCAGAAAATCCATCAAGAAAGCAGTAGAACATTTTTCCAGATACACGTTCAAGCATTTGATCTATAAAAGGAAGTGGAAAATTATATTTTCTTGTGGCGACATTAAGCTTCCAGTAGTCAATGCAAACTCTCCAGCCTATGATGGTCCTCAATGGTATTAGCTCGTCCTTCTCGTTCATTACAGCTGTCATTCCTCCCTTCTTGGTACCTACATGAACTGGACTAATCTAAGGTGAATCTGAGATTGGGTATATTAATCTGGCATCAAGGAGTTTGATTACTTCCTTCTTCACCACATCTTGCATGTTGGGATTAAGACATATTTGATGTTGGACCACAGGTTTGTATTCTTCTTCCATGAGGATTTTGTGAGTACAAAAGGAAGGACTGATGCCTTTGATATCCATGATCTTCCATGCGATAGCCTTCTTATGATTTTTAAGAACCTTAAGGAGTTCATCTTTCTCTTCTTTAGAAAGGTGAGATGAAATAATTACTGGGAGTTGAGAGTCTTTTTCTAGAAAGGTGTATTCGATGGTTTGGTAGTTCTTTTAACTCTAAGGTTGGTGGTGCTTCGATTAATCTTTTTGATTTATCGTTACATTCGGTGATCTCTCATACTATTTCTGATACTTCTTGATTGTTGAGATTTTCGTATTCTAAAACAGGTTGGTTACAGTTTCGGTTAAGACTTGTGTTTCTAGTGTGTTATTTATGGAGGATTTCCGCACATAGCAACTCATGATAGAATCGATGATGTCAACACAATATAATGTGTCATCGTGATGCTGCGGATGTTGCATAGATTTTCCTATGTCAAAATTAATAGCCTCGTCATTGACCCTGGGAGTGAGTTTGCCGATGCAAACATCAATGATAGCCTTTGCAGTGGCTAAAAAGTGTCTTCCAAAAATCAGAAGTACCCTTTTATCTTCCTCCATGTCTAGTATTAAAAAATCTACTGGGAAAACAAATTTGTCAATTTTGACAAGCATGTTTTTAACAATGCCCCGTGGATATTTAACATATCGGTCAGCTAACTGAATGCTCATGCGGGTGGGCTTTGGTTATCCTATCCCTAGTTTGCAAAAAATAACATAAGGCATTAAGTTAATACTAACTCCTAGGTCGGCTAGGCCATTGCTAACAGACAAATTTCCTATGAGACAAGGGATAGTAAAGCTCCCTGGATCGGTCATTTTTTGCGGCAACTTGTTTTGGAGGACAGCTGAGCATTCTTCACTCAAGGTGACGTGCGAGAGCTCCTCCAACTTCCTTTTGTTGTTCATCACTTCTTTGAGAAACTTTGCATATTTCGGCATTTGAGCAATGGCATCGATGAAACGGATGTTGATGTGGAGTTGTTTAAAGAGTTCTAAAAACTTCCCGTACTAAGCTTCCAATCTCATGTTTCAGCCGTCCAGGGTGTGGAATAGGTGAAACATAGGTTCGGACTGGTTCCTTAGGTTGTACAGTGCTTGGTGGAATCAGTATCTCTTGTGTCTTATCAGGGACTTCCTTCTCCATAACTGGTTTTTAAGTTGGTGATGTAACAGTGGTGTTGCCACTTCTCAATGTAACAGCGTTAGCTATCGCATTTAGGTTTGTTATAGTGTTGCTTGGAAGAGCACCATGTGGTCTTTCAAACAATTTTCGGGCAATCTGTCCGATCTGAGTTTCCAAATTCTGCAATTATGCTTGTTGACTTTTTAGGTCAGCTTCATGTTTTAACAATACTCCACTGATATTAACGGCTCTTGAGTCGGCCTTCTTTTCTGCATCATTTGTCTTGGTCATGATTTGGATTAGCATTTCTTCAATTTTTGAGTAGCTCGGATTCTGATGGCTACTCCAACTTTGTTTTTGAAATTGAGGTTTAGGTTAGAAGGATTGATTTATCGGCCTCTTCTCGAATCCAGGTAGGGTTGAGTGTTACCTCCGTCCTTTCAAATGAAACTCGGGTGGTTTCTCCAACCTGGATTGTAGTTGTTGCTGAAAGCGTTGTTTTGATGGGCGATGAAGTCAACTTCTTCCATGGCCATAATGACTTGTTTGCAGTCACTTGTCTTGTGAGTTCCTCCGTGGGTGTGACAAGTGATTTTGGTTTTTGATAGTTCAGCTTGTAGTTGTTCGAATTTTTTAGAGAATGCTTCAAGCTGTGCGGTGACAATAGAGTCAGAACCGACGTGGTGCATTCCTTTGTGTGTTGGTGTAGATCTTGGTGGGTTATAAGCGAAACTCTTCTTTGCTGCCTTCTCCATGATTTCAAATGCTTCGTTAGGTGATTTGGATCCAGGTCTTCACCGGCTACTTGGTCGATGACCTGCTTGTTTTTACTGGATTGTGCGTTAAAGAAAGTTTGTACTTGTAACCATACGCTCAGTCCATGATGTGGGCAACTTCTCAGAATACTTTTGTATCTCTCCCATGCTTTGTGTAACGACTCATCATCATCGGTCCGGAATCCTGTAATGCTGGCTCGATATTTGGCAGTTTTATCAAGCAGAAAATATTTGAGGAGAAACCGTTCAATCATCTAGTCCCAGATGGTGATGGAACCAGAAGGAAGAGATTCTATCCATTCTAAGGCTTGAACCCTTAGAGAGAAAGGAAAGAGTTTGAGTTTGATTTGATCTTCTAAACAGTTTTGAATTTTAAAGGTTCTGCAGATTCGTAGAAATCGAGATATATGAGAAAGAGGGTCTTCGTCGAGAAGACCATGATATTGAACTGAATTTTTCACCATATAAATTGTGCTTGATTTGATTTCGAAATGTTCGGTGATATCGGGTGGAGCCACTCCATTGCCGTAGCCTTCGAGAGTTGGCTTGGCATATTGGCTCATGTTCGGTTCATTGTTTTGTGCTTCCATCATTTCATCAGTTTGATTTTCTCTTGATGCGGTGGCGTTTACTGACTCGTCTATGATTGTTTTGGTGGATTCTGCAGTCCGTTTACGTGCTCGTCGACAAAAAAGTCGTCCCGGTTCAGAAATTGGAGAAACAAGCTCAGGTCTGAATGTAGAGGACATACTTGGGATTATATCAAAATTAAACTATTTAAAACTAAAGGTTAGTTAAGGTTAAGCTAAAATTTAGGCTAAGCTATTTTAAAACTAAACTAAGGTATAAGTTAATTAAGCTAAAGTAATGGTTAGGCTAGCCTAAAATTTTTTTTTTATCTAATAGTTAGTAAAAAAAATAAAAGTTGGAAATTTGTAAAATTTATAGAAATTGATTAAATTAAAACTTGGATTGTTCTTAGAAACGTACCGTGTCCCCAGCAACGGCGCCAAAAACTTGATGTGTGTTGTGCGTGCGGTTGAATATAAAAGATGGGATTTAGCTTTTGCACAAGATCGTGTTTTAAATTTATAAAAATGATTTCTATTAAGACTAAACACATACAGAATAGGCAAGTGTACCTAGCGTATATGTAAAATAGTATTGGTAAGAACCGAGTATCGATCCGTTGATACAAATGTCTCTAATAGTGAATCTTCGTTTTAGTTCAATCCGAGAATTTAATCATTTTGGGGTTGATTTTCTAACTTTTTATAAAATAGAAATACTTATATATATATATATATATATAGCTGACAAGAAGAGAATTTCTAGATGAGTAATTCAATTACAGGAAGGTTACCATCTAACATCAAGAATCCACTTCATTTTTCCTTGATGATTATTAAGTAAACATGTGATAAACTTGACTAAATATTATATGATAGAATAGTCCCTCATTTCTAAGTGAACATATTATATGACATAAAAGAAAGTAGCATGCGTATTTTAAATTTCATCCTTGCTTAATCTCATACTACCACGAGAATGTCAATTTAAGTATAAAACTAGTTTGGTAAAGTAGAATGATTAGGATTGACTTAGATTTCTCAAATACCAAACTAACAACTTCGGGTGATTGTAGTTAACTCACACAAGCCCCATTGGTTGATTTGATTAGGTTATAATGACACATTCCATTAAAATGTGATTTTTTAACTAGCATGATAACCTAAGCAATCGTGTTAACAATGTTATTTCAGAATTATCAAAACTAGGGAAATAGATCATAACTTATATCTCATCATTTCTAAGTACAATACAAGGATCCATGTTGTATCTTGAATAAGTTATCAAGGTATTATTTTTACCATTTCTAGTCTCTAAGAACATAAGTGAATCATGAATGATTATTGATCATTAACCTTGATGTATTGAGTTAAAGTGGTAAAACATTTCTTCATCAAATGATAATTGCAAAATAACCATGTACTTTACCAAACTAAATCACATGCTCAACATAATCATCAAGTAAAACAAAGCTTCTTCATAGATTTTAGATGGGAAATGGATTTAGCTCATAATGAGCATGGTTATGAACATCAAAAGAGATGAAGATAACAAACACATGATCAAACTAGAATAACCTAACCATATGTTGGATGAATCTTTCTTCTTCAATGATGATGGATGATGATGATGATGATAGCCTCCAAGCCTTCAAACTCTCCACAAGATCTTCAATATGAGTGTAATGTGGGTGTTTTTATAAGAGAAACCCGTATATAGATTTTCTTCAAGCACACTAAATGAGTGCAACATGAACCTCTATTTATAGACTGTCTAGGCACTCAGGCACGGCCCCGTGCTCCATGAGGTACACCCCCGTGTCCAGTCGCATTAAATGCTCTGTCAGATAGTACATGCTGACTCAGCACTGGGGCGTGCTTCCTGAGGCACGGCCCCATGTTTTTGGTCTTTTGTTATATTTCTTTTGTCTTTTCTGAAAGGTGACCACGGCCCCATGCTTCCTGAGGCACGGCCCCGTGTCCACGTGCCCAGTATTTTGTCTTTGCTTGCAGATTTTTGTCTTTTCTTGCATAGAGAAGCATGGGGGCGTTTCCTGGGAGGCATGGGAGTGTGTTAGGGTGTTTACTTGGGTTTTCTTTCATTTTTCTTTGGTTTTTCACTTGTTTCTTCGTTTAAGGTTTGGGTTTACCTGAAAGTACATTATAATATGATAAGTAGCCATTTGAGCTATATTATTTGATAGAAGTTGTTGTTTTTAGAGATTGTTTGATACTAAGGGGGTGTTTGGGATTCCTTATTTTACCTCCTTATGACTTATATAAGTGATAAGTTACAAAAAAAGTGTTTCGATATACAAAAGTCCTTTTCAATAACTCCTTATTTACAAGCTTAAAGTTTAAGTTTTCATAAGTTAGACTTTACTAACTTATCTTCTTATCAATATCAGATTTCCCATTACACCCTCCTTCCACCATTCCACCCAGCATCAGTTACCATCGCCTACCCCTGCCAATATCTAAATACATGTTCTTAATTCAATTCTGACCAAATAATATCAACCCTCCAGAATCATCAATTTCTGTTACTCAGATTCATCTTTATTCTTTCATCATTTAAGCTTTCGAATTCAAATTCACAAGCTTTTTAGATTGAAAAAAACCCAATTCGCAATTTGGGGTTTCTTGATTTTGCAACCCAGAAGTTGAATCTGGAGGAATCTTGTTATTACTCAATTGGGTTTGTTCTGTAAGTATGTATGTATGATCCTAATTAGTTTGTGAAATTGGTGTGTTTAATTGTAAGTATGTATGTATGTATGATCCTTATTCACTTGTATAAAAATGTCCTTTTTGATCATTTTAAATCAATAAGTTAATTCAAACACTTTTTTTAAAACTCCTTATCAAATAGTCACAATACCTTTTCTACTTATCACAAAAATTTCTTTTCACCTTAAATAAGGAATCCCAAACACACCCTAAAATATGTATATTTTTATATACATCAATTACATTCCCGATTCGGGTAAACATAAACGAATAAAAACATGAAAAATATGATATGTTATAGATTTAAGGTTACAAAGATGTTTGGAACGAAAATGTTGAATTTTCCGGAAAAAATATGAGTTTTCTGGCCATAAACGTTTTTCTAGCAACTTGCTAGTAACGACATTATGATTCTATTAGTCGCGGACCATTGGCAAGAAACATGTAGAAAGTTGGAACTATCAGCAACCAATTCATTAGTTAGGACTCGCGGCGACCAAAAGATGATAATTGTGATTAATAAAACCAATACACCTTATGTTTTCTTGGTTTTTGTTAGGTCTTTTTTTATTAACAAAAATCATTCTCACACTTCTCATTTTTATCTTCATTTGTATTTTAACCATTTCTAGAAAATCTATGACTATACATGATCATATTTATTATTTAACAAGTTTTTTAATCCACGCGAACTCGTGTAACCCCATTCAAGTTGGCACGTTAACTGAATCCAAGTAATTTCATTCTAAGCTCATTGATTCAGTTATGCAAATTATATATAGTGCAACGAACACGTACATAAATATACGCATATGAATGTTAAATCCCCACACTCGATGCTAACACGGTCTTCGTTTATGGAAATGCTGACCAATAACCTAAACGCTCACAATCTTGATGTTTAATCTACACTTGCAAATTAACTAATTACAAAAAAACTTTAGATAGATCATATATTTTCTTTATTCTTAAAAACAGAAAAACAAAATTAAAGAATTAAAATACCTATTTTTTCATAGAAATTCAAAATTTGACAATTAACCATCTATTACATATCCCAAACCCCCCCCCCCCCCCACCCCACCAAAGGACCACCCACATTAAAGAACACGGAGGCAACCAACCCAAAGACATAGACGAAACCAATATCCGACAAAGATTATTATAAGGGCGTGGAATCGCCATCATCGGAGACGGACAACGGTTTAAAGCCTTTGCCAGCGGATCACTCTCATAGTCATCTTCAAACGCAACATTAGCCGTATCAACTCTACTATCGAAACGAAATAGACAGCGATGGTGGTCGAAGAGGAAGGAAAGAGACAATGGTGACTCAAATTAAAGACGAAATATTGAAAGATTGAATATGTACTTTGATGGATGAAGTAGTGTTAGGATTGAACGATGCAATAAAGTTAGACAATTAATGAATAGTTTTATTTGTGAGTGCCATTGATGTTAATTTTTAATATTATAGAGGTAGGGTACCAAAAAGACCCAAATACCCTTAAGTACTACCCGCGGGTAAGAGAGTAATCCCTTATACGCCACCCGCGAGGCATATGAATCACCCGCATAACACAGTAGAGGAAGAACACTCTTACGTCAACATGCGGAAGCATCCTGACACCCTCAGAAGTCATCCGCAGGACAAGACATTCGTCCGCTTAGATGACCAGGAGGTAATGCCTCAGGATAGCTGTAATTAACTACTTACTTTCTAGAAGATTAACCAAGTTGCTTTCTTGGGCAATACGTGACCTATCGATCAATGAATAAACGACACCTGGCAAGGCCGTTATAACCGTGCGCATGGCCAGGGTTATTTATCATCCTATCGCGTGAGGACACGTGTCCAGGTTGTTATTTATGCACATGCGACGTATAATTGAACCTATCATTTGAGGACACGTGTCCAGGTGGTTATGAGAGCATCTTCTAAAAAGGACAGTTGGCCCAATCACCTTCCTACATCCTTCGACTATAAATACCCTCTCAATATCAATGAGGTATTCATACACTCTCACTGTACTTACTCTAAATACTTTAGTACTTTCTCTCTTAAGAACTGTACTGATTCTCACGCCGGAGGGTGGTTACGGGAAGACCCCCCCCCCCCTCTTGTCCTTCCCGTGACGAGACTCACGGTGTCTGTTTTGCAGGTTCCGGTCATTGGACTTTGGGAAGTTATACTCATATTGTGTTGGTTGTTATTGTATCCAACCCTGTAGAATCATTGGATCCAGGACCCGTTATGGGGATCGGATCCGTGTTTCTTCATTGGCGCCATCCGTTTTGGTGTCAGAACTACATAAGTTTTCGTTAGTTTTTTGGTTCGGTTAATATGAGTAAACTTCCTGAGGGGCCGACGGGAACTCCTGCACCTACTTCACGTGTTACTAATACGGAAGCACCTGAAGGTTTTGCTTCGAATGTTTTCGCATGTACCACGGCTCCGGGTTCACGAAATGCTGATATAACACCGGGTGGTCGTACCCTCGAGCGTGTCACAACACCAATTGGGCCAACTCCTACCAATTTGGGACGTGTTACGGCACAAGAAGTTTCCAATCTGGGTGACCTCGGAAGAATTATAGGAGAAACTCGCTCAATATTGGATTTGGAAGACGATTCAGGCGATTCTGATCTGGCGAGGACTCACCGCCATAATTCTAGATCTAGGGGACCACTCTCTCCAGAAGAGTGGCTCCGCATACAGCAAGTGAACTTGACAGCCTAATATGAGCGTAGAGTGCGGAATGAACGTTTTCATGCTCGCACTCTGACCTACGAAGAATCTCCCAGAAGATCTCTTTCTCCTCC
Organism: Bidens hawaiensis; assembly: GCF_021521415.1. Classification (NCBI taxonomy): domain Eukaryota; kingdom Viridiplantae; phylum Streptophyta; class Magnoliopsida; order Asterales; family Asteraceae; genus Bidens; species Bidens hawaiensis. The sequence continues at coordinate 275,793 of NW_027494316.1, forward strand.
ACCAACAGTGAGAGGAAGTCAAATCCGTTATAGTCAACAGACGGAACATGAGTTTGGTGAATTACGGAGGTTGCACCCCCGTCCTCGAATGGACATGCGGATGCCATATTATGTAGATGAGTTCAATAGTTATGATTCAACCTATCACCCAGGAGACTTCAGATTTTACACTGGTGACAGTAGGATGCGTTCGCGGGAAAGAAGTAGTCGCCCACAGGATGTAGTCCGCCACACTGAGTATCATAGCGACGCAGAAGAAGATTTCACTAAACCGTATCGCCCAGCAGCTTTTTCTGAGAAATCGAAGTTCATAACAAGCATCGCTACAACACCTTTTCCAGTCAATGCTAAAATACCTACATCGGTGGGAAAGTAAAATGGAATGACTGATCTAAGCGATCATCTCCAAAACTTTGTGGCGGTAGGTGGTGTTAGAGGATGGACGCTCCCCTATTGGTGTCACATGTTCGCGTTGACACTAACAGGGGCAGCATGAGAATGGTTTGAAAAGTTACCTGATGGTCAAATTTCCAGCAGGGATGATCTGGTGAAAAAAATTTCTCAACAGTGTAGCCAACAAAAGAAGCATACTTGTGACCAGTCAAAAATTTTGGACGTTTTCCACCGAGATAACGTATCTGTGGAAGATTTCATTACCCGATTCAAAGATGAAAGTCTAAACATCGGCGGAATCAGCAAAGACATGCTTCGAGGTGCCTTCCGCAAGAATGTCAGATGTGATGCGTTGATCCGCACACTAACCGACAGAGATGGAATGCCACAAGAATGGGATGACATCATGACCGCGGCGAAGTTGTATGCCAGAACTGAAAAAACTTTGGGGTATAACATTCCAAAGCAGAAGTTAAAAGTGGAGTTCCAAACTCCATGACCTAATAAACAGGCAAAGAGGCCAATCTGGTCAAGACTTCAGCCGAACGCGGAGGTGTCAAAACCATTCGACGCGAGATCCCTCATTGGAAATAAATACAAAGCGGGACCCTCGAATCGAGGAGCCAACAATTGGACTCCACTTTCAAAAACCGCTGTTGAAATCCTCACTACGGAGAATGTGAGTTTCAGGAAACCGCAGCCACTAACAAGGAGGTCATTCCTTGATGCCAAAAAACATTGTTCGTTTCACGACGACATCGGTCACAACACGAACGAACGTAATGCTTTGAAAAATAAGATCGAGACGGCTGAAAAATCTGAGAAACTTGGACATTTGTTGAAAGGTGGAAAACTCGGGACTAATAAGGCTCCCGCACGAGATAATTGGGGCCCGCCAGAAAAGCAAGTTAAGGACTTAAACGTTCATATGATCCAAGGCGGACATAGGGTTGGGGGGGAAAGCGACGAGAGTCCGATGAAGGAGAGTGGAAGAATGAGCCAGTGATTTTTCCACGAATCAAAGGAGGTCCTAGTAACAAGAGCCCCTTGATCATCACTGCCCTCTTCGGCCACTATCGCTCGCAATATGTTTTCTTCGACAACGGTAGTACGTCGGGCATAATGTATGAGCAATGCTTCGAACAGCTGGATGAGGACAATAAGGAGAGATTGAAACCCATTCATGCTCCTGTGTCGGGATTTGGAGGTGAGGTAATGCACCCGCGAGGAGTGATTTCCTTCCTAGTCACTCTAAGCGACGGAGTTCATTCAAGGACCGAGGAGGTCGAATTTTTAGTTTTACCAGCAACATCGAAGCATGACATTATCTTGGGACGGGAAGCAATCGGAGATTTCAATGCTCATCCTTCCACAGCACACGGTGCAGTTGGAATTCCAAATCGTACCGGAATAGCTATCATTCACATCAATCGCAATTTCTTCGCGACGGAGAGTTCTAAGCCTAGTAAGATTCTGAAGCAAACCAGGCGGACTGAACCCGAGATATGGGTACTAAACAAGAAATTCCCAGAACAAACTATAACAATTGGACCTGCTATCTCTGAGATAGTGAGGACTTTTTTGAAAACAGTTGTTAACAAAGAATGCCGATGTATTCACGTGGCAACCCGCGTACATGACCGGGGTTCCGTGACAGATTGCAGAGCATAAGCTGCGAGTGAACCCGACGTTTACTCCAATGGTGCAAAAGAAACGTAAGATGGGTCCGGAACAAACAAAAGCAATGAATGAACAAGTTCAGGACCTCTTATGGGATGGAATTATCCGTCCAATCCAATATCAGACTTGGGTCGCCAATCCGGTTATTGTCCCTAAGAGCAATGGGACATGGCGTATGTGTATAGATTTCAAAGATCTAAACAAGGCGTGTCCCAAAGACTGTTATCCACTGCCAGAGATTGATCTCAAAGTCGATGCGGGTAGCTCCATTAAAATTCAAATGCTTTTTAGATGCCTACAAAGGCTATCATCAAATTTGCATGGCGGCGGGTGATGAAGATAAGACAGCATTCAGAACAGATCAAGGCATATTCTGTTATAATATGATGCCATTTGGTTTAAAGAACGCGGGGGCTACATATCAGCAATTGATGGATATAGCATTTAAGGAACAGATCGGTCGAAACTTAGAAGTTTATATGGATGACCTTGTGATCAAAAGCATCGAGGAAGATCAAATGTTGAGAGAGATCGAAGAGACATTCGAAACCTTAAGGGGTATCAACATGAAGCTGAATCCAACCAAATGTTCGTTCGGAATGGAAGAAGGAAAATTTCTTGGAGTAATTGTCACTGGTGTGGGCTTCAAGGCTAATCCGGATAAAATCCAGGCCGTAGCCCGCATTCCTTCTCCTTCCTCCCTCAAAGAGGTTCAGACACTTAATGGTTGATTGGTTGCCCTGAACAACTTTTTGGCGAACCATGCAGCTAAATCCTATTCGTTCGTCTCAACATTGAGAAACTGCCTCAAGAAGGCACATTTTAAATGGACCATGGAAGCTGAACAGGATTTCTTGGATGTCAAAAAATGTTTGATGGAACAACCCACGTTGACAGCACCTTCCGCGGGGGAACCTTTGACGTTATACTTGTCAGCATCAGACATTGCCATTGGGGCTGTACTTCTGACGGATAGAAAGAGCGTTTAGACACCGATCTACTACGTCAGTAGAACATTATCAGACCCGTAAACCAGATATTCAATGCTGGGAAAACTCATTTTAGCACTGGTCTATGCTGCCCGACGTCTCCGCATGTACTTTCAGGGGCACCCTATCAACGTGTTAACTAGATACAAACTTAAGAACCTTCTGAGTAAGCCAGAATTGTCTGGGTGATTGGCGAAGTGGGCCATCAAGCTGGGTGAACATGCGATAGAATATAAACCCAGGCCAGCAATAAAGGGCAGGTGTTGGCAGACTTTGTCACTGAGGTTTCGCGACACAAAGACAAAGAATGTTTGATTGAGAAGCAACCCCAAGTACCTCCTGAACAAGGACAAATTTGGTCACTATTCATGAACGGGGCTTCAAGCAGCGCGGGATCTGGCGCAGGCCTCAGGCCACAAATTTACATACGCCATAAAGACTTTAAGAGTACTAACAATGAGGCGTTGTATGAAGCTTTTCTAGCGGGCTTGCGGATAGCCAAAAATCTCGGGGTGAAACACTTGGAAGCCAGCGTGGATTCCATGTTAATCACGGGACAGATCAATGGTACGTACGAAGCAAAAAATGATGTAATGGCTTCATACGTGTCACAGGCGAATGATTTGATGCTTCAGTTTTCTTCATGTAAAGTAATTCACATAAAGAGAAGCGAGAACAAATCAGCGGATGCCCTTAGTAAGCTGGCTTCAACGAATTTCGAGCATTTTGCTAAGGACATACGCATTGAAATACTAGATTGTCCATCCGCCCCGCAACATAATGTTTTGGTAATTCAAACTGGAGTAGAATCTTAGATGACACCTATCATAGCATACCTGTCATCAGGAGCTCTCCCGGAAGAAAAAATCGTGGCCCGGAAGATAAAACACATAGCCTTGAACTATCAAATGCATGACGATGTTTTGTACCGACGTTCCTTCCTCGGCCCATTACTTAGATGCGTGGATGCCGAGGACGCGAACTACTTAATCAAAGAAGTTCATGAAGGCATATGTGGTCTTCACGCAGGCCAACGTATGGTCGTAGCGAAGCTGATGAATGCCGGATATTACTGGCCGGGAATGCATCTTGACGCTGTGCATGAAATTAAGAAATGTGATTCGTGCCAGCGTCATGCTCCCAACACACTACAACCGAAAGAACGAACTCGTTCCAGTCACTTCAGCCTGGCCGTTCTAGAAATGGGCTATTGACATAATGGGACCATTCCCTGAAGCTATGGGACGTGTCAAGTTTTTAATAGTAGCCATCGACTACTTCACGAAGTGGGTAGAAGCCAAACCAGTTGCATCCATAACAGCAGCAAGTGTTAAGAAATTCCTTTGGGAATTCATAATCTGCCGGTTTGGTCTTCCGCTGAAACTTGTGAGTGACAACGGTACTCAGTTCGCGGATAGTGGGCTACAAGAATGGTTTAAAGAACTGCATATTTCTCAAATCTTCACATATGTAGCGCACCCGCAAGCAAACGGTCAGGTTGAACGAACCAACCAGACAATTAAGGAAGGGATCAAAGCAAGGTTAGGAACTAAACGGACGGGTTGGGTTGACGAATTGCCCCATGTACTTTGGGCCTTCCGCACCCAAAAGAATTCCAATAATTCTGAGACACACTTTAGTTTAACCTACGGCACCGAGGCAATGATCCCAGCTAAAATCGAGATTCCATATGCAAGAGTCTTGTTGATCGATAATAACAATCAAGAACTCCGGATGAATCTCAACCTTCTTGAAGAAAGGAGGGAACTAGCATCGATACGCGAGCATAATTATAAACGCCAACTGTATAAATATTATAACTCGCGGGTCCAAAAATGTGAATTTGATGCGGGAGACTTTGTCTTCCGCAAAAATGAGGCTTCCGGCCAAGAGCCTCTAGGCAACTTAGCCCCAACTTGGGAGGGCCCCTACAAAGTTAAACAAGTGTTATCCAAAGACACTTATATTATAAACAATAAGACAAAGTGTATCGGATAAAACAAACTTCTTATTATTCATCAAAAGGGATTACAAAAAGATGTTAATTACAAGGAAGAAAAATCTATATTTATGACGATGCGTCTTCGCCTTCCGCGTCTTCGCCTTCCACATCCTCTTGAGATCCTTCGCCTTCTTCCCCAACCCCAAGTAGAGCTTTCAACTGATCTACGCCATCCTCTTTATCTGCAAGCTTAGTTATCTACCCCGTAATAGAAAGCTTCAAATTGTCAAAAATTTTGGTTTTCTCAATAAGGGTCTTGGCAGTATCCTGGCCATGCAAAATAAATTCCTCCCGCAGCCTGCCATATTCCGCAAATTTGAAACCTTCCTGGAAACCTGTTTGGCGGCCGGCTTGGGAATATGCATTTAAGTGGACGGCGACACAGTTCCCAAGTTCATCACTCGCCCGGATATGGGTAATAACCTGGTAAATAAAAATGTAAGCAAGTGTTTCACAAATGATCATGACAAAATAGAGAAACACAGTTACCTGGGGAATTCCTTCCGCCAATAACCATTTTTTATCCGCCTGAGCTCGAACAAGCTCCATCTTGTGGCCAGCGAATTCCGAGGCATGTTCTTGGTTCTTGGAAGCAAGGTTGCTAAGGTGTTCGTCCTTGGCTGCTGATTCAAGCTTTAAAGCTTTTATCAATTCATCACGTTCATCCAGCTGCTGCTGGAGAACAGCTTTGGCTTCCTCAGCGACAGAATGAGCAGCCTTTTCTGCCTCTAGAGCATGACGGCTCTCCTTAGCCTCATCCATAGCCCCAAGGGCTTCTTTCTTTGCCTCAACCACCTTAGCTTCAAGGTCCTCCCACGCCTCATTCATAACCAACTAGTCTCGACATATTTCCTGACTGGTGGAAACCGCATTCGCCATGCAATAAGAATGCGTGTTCAGCAATTCTTGGCGAATGCGGTTACGTTGACGTTCCTGCTCCGCAGGAGGAAGGCTTTCCTGCAAATATTCGAAGTATACATCCGAGTCACAAAGAGTTGAATTTTGGCGCAAAGACCATCGCGGATGATGTATCGCAGCCCCCTCCTCACCAGGAGGCGGAGACTCTTGACACCCGTAGGTAAATGCACTAACCCCTCCTTGACCCATGAAACGATGAACATTGAAGAAGGGTGACATAACAGGGTCTTTGGAGTTATCAACCTCATTATACTTAAAAGGAGAGGTATCCGTCACAACGATCGGATCCTCGACGGTGTTGAGCGGTGACGACGGTGGATTGGGAGGCAGAGTTGAACTTTTAAGACCCGAAACATCCTCAGAAAGATCTTTCAGGGCCACTGTAAGATAAAAACTAGTATTATATATATACTAGTTTTTATCCCCCGTATTACGGGGGTTGTGTTTCTTTTTCGTGTCTAATTTTCATATCTTTTTTGCATTCTAATTTTATAAAAAGTTAATGATATACTTAAGGTTTGATGATGAAATAGTTTCACAAATAAATGACATGTAATAACCCGTTCAAAAGCTATGGGTTTGGTGAGACCCATGACCCGCTTATTTTTTTTTACTATAAAATTGTTTCTTATTATAAATAATATATTTTTCTTAAAAAATTGGATATTAATATTTAGTATATCCCTACTTTATAAGATTTGCATATCAAATACTTGGTGAGATTTATTTTTAAAACAGTGAGATGTTATAACTCGTTTAAGGTTATCTACGTATGATGAGACCTATACCGTGAATTCGGATCAAATGCATTTGAAGTCTTCATTTACAAATAAAACAATATGTTAGCTTGAGTAAATGTAAGAAACAATTGTAAAGATTTTAAATGTTTCTTTTATTTATGGGGGTTGTTTTATATTGTTTGTTTCTAATATTTATTTATGTTTTGAATTTTTATTATTTTTATCGTATGAAAGTTAATAATATACTTATGGTTTGATGATAAATTGTTTCACAAATAAATGAGATGTTATAACCCGGTTTTAAAAGATATATGGTTTGATGAGACCCAAGACCCGTTTATTTTTTTTACTATAAAATTGAATTTTTTAATTATAAATAATATATATATTTTTTTAAATAAATAACATATTAATTTTAAGTATATCCCTACTTTATAGGATTTTTATATCAAACATTTGGTGGGATTAGTTTTTAATTTAATGAGATGTTATAACCCGTTTAAGAAATATATGGGTTTGATTAGACCCATACCCATGAATTCGGGTCAAATGCATGAGAAGACTCCATTTAAAAATCAAGGAAATCTGGTGACTCCAAAAAAAGAGGGAGAGACCACATCGCGACACGTAGGATTTTATTGTTTTCGTTTATATAGATTATATATATATATAGGGGATGGTTCAGGAGAGAAGTCACCTTATTGCGAGAAGTGTAAAAAATGATTTATAGCCCTTGATTAAGTTAGATCAATGGCCTACATTAAGTATGGTATTTTTGTAAATATTGGTATCTATATTTAATGTCTTTTAGTAGAAAAAAGGTAGTCATGTAATTTTCTTCTTATGACAAACATGAAAACATATAATTTGTCATTAAGAATCCCATGTTCACACCTTCATCTTCTCATATACCTATATTCTATTAATTAAAACACCCAACACAATTTTGAATAATTTACGGTTGACTTTTTTGAATTTAATTTCATAACAAAAAAAAAGTTGGATTTTGGTAGATTGTATGTGTAGGTGTTTGGTATTTATAAATATTTTACATATTTTACAACTATTTCTATTCTTTTTATTTTTAATATATTTAGTTGTGATCTCTTATTAATTGCATACACATACACAACTTAATGGAAAACATATACTAGATCGTGGTTAAATATGTTTTCAAATGTTATGTTTTCTTATTATTCAAACTGTAAGGTTATTGTATTTCACAAATTGGTTTTATTATATGAAACAAGTGTTATATCTATTTTTGTAATTTAGTCTGCAAGGAAAAGTAACATGATTGCAAAGAATAAGGCATATTACAAGGCCTACACTATAATGCCCACGATTTTCACGATTTTCATAGAGTGAAATTTGTAGGTAATCTGTATTCTGTGTATGATAGTGTAAGTTCATAGTATAAAATGTGTTAAGTAATATGTATTATGTGTAGGCCTGCATAAGTTCATGTGGTCTGATTATGTATGGGACTATGTGAGTTCATGTGTAGGTTAGTACCTATTTTGTGTAGGACTGTGTAAGTTGATAGACTAAAGTGTGTAGTTAAACTATAAATAGTGTAGGTATGTGTAAGTTCTTGTGTGATTTTGTGTAGGGCTTGTTTCTCTTAGATGATTTTTTTTTATCTTGTGTTGTTTTAAAAGCATAGTGGAAGACATTTGATTGTGTAGGGATATATTGGCTGGGTATGTGTAGCCTGATTAATTTAGTTTAATTTGTTGTACATATAGTTGTGGTTCAAGTGTAGGACTTATTTTGACAATGTGTATGAAAAACTTTTAACAAATAATATAGTGTAGGTATATGATGCCGCTGTGTAGGTTTTGAAATATAAAGAACGGGATTAGCTATTTAAACCTATACAGTTTGAACAAAGCCTACACATTTTATACTTATATGTGTAGGGTTATTACTATGTATGTAGGCTACACGTCGTTACAAAAATAAAAGTAGGCTACATACATGTATGTTGTTCATGATAAATAGTTTAAGTAGGATCCAAACATCGTTGTGTAGGAATGAAAGACAATATTTGTTTGTGTAGTATACGTTATTGGTGCATAGTACTGAAAGACAATATTTTGTTAATCATTTAAGGTTTTCTAATCAAATTAAAAATAAAGAATTAAAAAGGTAAAAAATAGTGAAAGGCCTCAAATAAGAATGATACGAATAACAAGAATTATAAATGTATAGTTAATTAATAGATAAATAACTAATTAAGGGGAAATATAAATGAAACTTCACAAAACTTAATAGTTACCATATATAATAATTTGAAGTTAACTTTTCATATAAAAAAGTTATTGGATTTTACATTCATACCCCTCCATTTAAATAAAAATAAAAAAGAATAGGAAATTTCTTATTGGTTGAAGTCACTTCCCTCATTTCTTGCAATAATTTGATTTATTTCTTGAACTTAAACATATATATATATATATATTGTTGTATATGCATTTATGAACCAAAGGCTCTTGAGCCTAATGTTTAATGTATGAAGCTTAGGCTTGAGCTTGTTTATTCAGCATGATTCAAGTTAGGCTTGTGATCGGGTCGAGATTGTAAGGCCCCGTTACCGGTAGCCCTACTTTCGTGTTGGATTTACTCATAAACACAGTTCTAAATATCAGAGTTAATTAAAACTTTACGCGGAATATAAAACTTTCATAAAACATTACATAATTCATAACTTGTCTCAAAACATCCTTTGTCTTTCAACATTAAAGCATTAAAATTAAAACATCATAAGTCTTCAGATGCCAGACTCTTATTCTTCTGCCATGTGTCCCCACTCAAGCCAGCTGTCTCATCCTACTCACCTGCGTGCATACTAAAAGTCAGCTACGCTGAGTGAGTTCTAGTTAATCACACATTATACAATACACAATAATTTATATTCTTTCATTCATACTTTCATACTTTCTTACTTTCACATCTTACGTTATAAAGAGCATTACGCCCTACATTCCTCGAGTATTATTAGGGCTCGGTACCCTCCTTCCTCGAGTATTATTAGGGCTCGGTACCCTCTTTCCTCGAGTATTATTAGGGCTCGGTACCCTCTTTCCTCGAATATTAGTAGGGTTCGGTTCCCTAGTTCTCGAATATTAGTAGGGTTCGATTCCCTCTTCGTTACCATACAACCATACATCATACCTCGAGTATTATTAGGGCTCGGTACCCTTTTCGTAACCATACAACCATACAACCATCATTTCCTTCTTTTATTAACTTTATCACATTCATACATATAAGCATACATATCATACTTACCTTATACATAGCGTTACAACCTGACAGTACGTGCAATATCCGAAGATCGTTCACGTACTAACAAGCAATCATTCATACATTTCACATCATTCATATAAGGAATACACTTATCACTTAGGATAAGTGTATTAACAAACATATAGAGTATGCACACAGCCCCGAAAACATAACACAGAAGTGGGGCTAGAAACTCATCTGAATCCTGTTACGCTCTCCGTTAATCGTTATTCCCTTCTTGAGCTGTGCACGGCTAACTGTATAATATTTACATGTTTCAATTAACTACTACTACTCATGTTGTATTTCTATCTTTATATAACCCACAACGAACGGGGGTCCGCGGGCAGCGCCCCTGGCAGCGGGGTCTAGGGGCGGCAGCCCCTAGCAGGGTCCAAGGGGCAGAGCCCCTGGCTGGGGTCGAGCTGCCAGGTCAGCTTGGAAAAATTTTATTTACATTAACTGTCTTAACACATTTTCCATTAGGTTTTTAATTTATTTTCTAATCGAACTTGACTTTTGGCGAAGTTAAACCTTAGGCGAACTTAGCTTTAGGCGAAGTTAAACCTTAAGCGAACTTAACTCAGGCGAAGTTAATTAGTTAGGCGAACTTGCTTGCAAGCGAAGTTAAGCTTGCAGGCGAAGTTAAGCTTTGCAGGCGAAGTTATGGTTTTACAGGCGAAGTTATGGTTTTGCAGGCGAAGTTGCCCAGTTCAGCTACGGGTTTGGTTTTTATCAAGCATTTTGGCGATTTTAATACCCTTGTTATGGTTCGACATCACCCACTACGTTCCCTAACCGTTTTCGGTCGTATATATATCCCGTATATACTATAAAGCTTGGACCTTTAAGTAAAAACGTTCAATACTACGTAAACTTTAAAGGTCAAGAACATACCTTTAGCGCTCGTTCGATCATGGTTAGCTTGTTTATGCCCTCTAGATCTCGTGTAATAAGATCTAATACCAACTAACGTTTACTCTCTCTCGGATCTTGCTCGTTTATGGTGTGTGTGTGTGTTTGGAGTATGTAGAGATTATGATGGAAATGAAATGAGGGTTTAGGGTTTTAGGTTGGTTTAGGGGATATTTATATCCCTTAAAGCCCATGGACCTAAGGCCCATTCTCATTTAACCCATCTCAATTAATCTAAGTCCATGATCCGTTATTTACTCGATATTAATTAATTAATAATGCGAAATCACTAAACGTAACTTTCTTTATTCAACATTATAAATTTTAGGATGTTACAGAGATCATTTACACTTGACTGAAATTGAGTTTTTAACGTGTCAAGTAGCTCAGCAGTAGTTGGGCCTACACCCCTAGTGGTAAGTTGGGTAATGAGTTAAAATTATATTTGTGTTGAAACGCCTTCTTTCTAGTTGAAATGTGTTTACGGGTTAGGTTGAACCACTTAACACTTTAAACGTCCACATTTTGAACATATATAAATAATTATTAACTACATTTTTAATCGAAGTATTTGAAAACCCATATATAAGGTTGAATGTACTATAAAAAAAATACTTTGGTTGCTTTCAATCTATTTGACTATTCCTCTTTCAACTATATCTTTTTTGTTCGATTGTATTTAATCATCTCGTTTTTTATGGCAGTTAATTTTTTTATTTATTACGTCGTTCAGTTCAAAGAGTCATTCTGGCATTTGCTTTCAACGCTTGCTAGTAAACAATTGTTGTCTCTTTTCACTTACCTTATTAAGCCAGACGACCGAGAAAGAAAAACTCCAGGTTCTCCAAGTGGTTGATCTTAGCTTAGCGTGCTAGTCGCAAGGCAAATACTTAGATATAGGGATACTTACGTATACTATACCTATAGGATCTGTTTAACTCGTTTGAGATAATAAAATAAAAAAAAACTAAGTGAAAAGTTCCCTATTGTTCGTGACCTAATCGGTATCACTCCATATTTAAAATAATTAAAAAAATAATAAAATCTTCAAAACTGATTAAGGTGCTGTTTGTTTTTCCTCAAAAGCACTTCTCCACCTCTTTTGTCTGCGCCGCGCAAACGTTGGGCTCTGCAGTGTGTTTGTTTTTCCGAATGCGTTTCATTAAAAAACGTATACACGTCCTCTTCTCCTAGAAGCATTGTTCATACCACTTTTCACCTCTTCTCATCTACTTATTTTTTCCATCAGACAACACATTTCCTTCTCCTCTCAAACCCTAGCTCCACCCTTCACTCCTCCACCCTCCACCCTCTACCGCCGGCCACCCTCTACCGCCAGCCACACCTTATACGCCGCCAGAAGAGCATCCGGCGCCATTCCAGCGTCGACTCCACGGGCGTAACCAAGCATAGATGCCGGAAAGACGTACATGCCGGCGGCGATTGAAGCCATGTGAGTCCCGTGCCCGTCGGAGTCTCTCGGTGAGCGGTGCTCCGATGTGTCTTTCATCTTGGCGTAGGTGGCTTCCTAACCGGCGAAGAAGTATTTAGCTTGGAAGCTTGAGGGCGGAGAGTTTGGCGGAGAAGCCGTGGAAGACGGTGTGGTAGGTGTGGATAATGTGTGAAGGTGAAGAGAGGATGTGGGTATCGGAAATGGAGGTGAGGGTGGATTCCTACCAGTGAGTGTGAGTTGGGAAGACATGGTTTGACTTTTGAGTCGGGAAAACAAACACTCTTCTTCTTACAGACTGCAGAGTTTTGGTCCACATCTTCTGTGGCAGATGTCTGCAGATATGGTCCGCAGACTGCAGATGTTTTACCTCTGAAAAAACAAACAGCACTTAAGTAAACTTTGTACAAATCGTATGCATGCACGATTAGAAGGAAGAAATCAAGAGATGCGCTCATCCTATCTGCTGTCATCACGGCTTGTACGTTGTTTCTCATTCTATATTGGCTTTCAAAGTGAAAAGGATTATGGTATAACCATGGAATCCAAAAGTAATATTGTATTTCAAAGGAATTGAGCCATATATGGTATAAAATTTGCGACTCGGGTACAATTTTTTCTTTTTTCTTTTACACATACGGATCTCGTACCAAATAGTTCACTTTGTGTTGCTATGTTGTTTCTTACTGCTGTTCACAATCTAGTTTAATTGTTTTCATGTCAGACTCTTAATATAATTCTAACCATTTTATTCATTTGTAAACGAACACGAGTTGACTTTTCGGTCAAACGATTTATGAACTATTTCACCGAACATTTTATAGTTACTTGAACCAAAAAATGTGTCATGTACCAAGCATAGGATGAGAATTAGACTCGTTTGATTTACAAATATTTTGATATAGGAGTTTCATTTGATATCCTAGTGGGCAAACTTAGTGTAACGTACATATCATGAAAACAATTAATGATGTCCAATTTTTTCTTAAGAAAATATTTAATTCCTCTCAAGCACATGTCATAGGTTGAATCTTTGTTTCTACTGGTTTTCTACTATAATTTTTTTAAGGCTAATCACAAACTGTGAATTACCTAATCCTAAGATAACAAATACGTGCATATCCGTGAGTTATGTGAATAGTAAACAAAAGTCATTTTTATAATTTTAATTTCAAATATCAATTTAGCAAATAGAAATCATAATTTTTTGGTTCTTTAAGTCCAGAAAAACACCATCTATATTTCTTTTATTTTACTTGCTTAAAGGATTATATGAATAGACAAGTCTAATGAAATAGAATAACATAACAAAATGAAAAAAATATAATGAAAGAAACTGAAAGAAACTGATATATGAAAAAAATATAAAACAACCCCGTAATACGATAAGATACAATCTAGTATATGAGTTTCATTTGATATCCTAGTGGGTAAAATGAAAGAAACTGTTTAGTGTATCATATCATGAAACTAATTAATAATGTCCAGTTTTTGTTAAAGGAATATTTCATTTCCTCTCTAGCACTAGGTTGAATTTTTTGTTTCTATTGGTTTTCTACTATAATTTTTGAAGGCTAATCACAAACTATGAATTACCTGATCCCAAGATAACAAACATCGGCATATTTGTGAGTAGGGGGTGTCCAAAATACTTAAACATGATTAATTCAATCCGAACCCGAAAATCTAATTAGGGTCATGTTAAATATGGTAAAAATATCATTTTTTTATTTTGATTTGAAATACCAATTTAGCAAATAGAAATCATAGTTTTTTTGGTTCCTTAAGTCCAGAATTTATTTCTTTATATTATTTTGCTATCTTAAAGGATTATATAAATAAACAAATCTAACTAAGGAGAATAACATAACAAAATGTATAATCAAACAAAAGCATATAACCGAAGACAAATAAATAAAGATAGCCAAAAACATAATAACCCACAATGCAGAAGAATCAAATGACATGAAAAAGTACCTTACAACGATAAAACAATATAAAATAAAAGCAAACTCCAACAGTTAATAACACTACTTTCTGCGATTAACATTCATGCAATCTTGAGGGAAGTACCACAAGTTTGCCCTAAACCACTTGCCTTTGTTCTTACTTCCATCACCATCTTCCCAGGTGCCGGGATTAACAACCGCGCTGCTCTTCAACTCGCTCACGAAAACTGCATGCTCCTCGATCATCCTCGGCACCCATTCCTTTTTCCCCAAATCAATTTCGTACGTCTCTGATGTGTCTTCTGTTAAAACAATTCACAACATACAAACTTTCACCCGAACTTACAAACTGACGCAAACACGTGTCCGGGAGGACGTTTTTCATCCCGAGGGGTTTCAAACATGGGTTCTGTTTAAGTTTCACTTCTTGTAACTGGCCCAAATTGTGTATCGCGTACACCTTCCCTTTAAAATAATGTAAATCCATGACGGGAAAGTCAAACGAAATAGAATCCCACGTGGGATCAGCCCCGGCTACAGAATACGATACGACATGTGATATTTGGTGAGTGATTATTAACACCCACCCGGACGAGGGTGAAAAGACGAGAATGCCCCTGACGCTGTCTGGATCCCTACTTATTCTACCAGGAAAACCCGGGAAACGAAGTACATCTCTCGTGATGGGATTCACGAGACAAAACTCCCGGGTTTTCCTGTTAAACATAATCAGGTACCCGCAAGTCAGACCGACACATGTTCGAGTGGAGCACGGAAGAATGGCTTTGAGCGCCATTCTTCCGTTAAAGTAGGTTAAGTAACTGTCACACCCCGGCCAGAGGCGGAATGCCAAGGGCGTGGACGAAGTCTCAGATTGAATAAGCCATAACACAGGTTAAGAGTCTAAATGAAATGCATACATAGATAATCAAGTTACATTGTTCAAAAGATACAAATAAAACCACAATAGTCCAACAGATACTAAGTCTAGTACTACGCCTTCAGTCATCTCCTAAGGCCATCTAGAAATCCCTGTTCTTCATCTATTAGCATTACCTGAAAAATATGCAAGAAAGCTGTCAACTACAAAAATAGTTGAGTGAGAACATAAGTTTGTTGTAAAAGGAAAAGGCTTCATACACAAGCATGTTAGACCAAGTTGTAGGGGTTTATATATAGGGTGTACCAGCGGCTAACCCACCACCTCCTACAACTTGTTCTACCATGTTTGGGTTTGATCCCGGCTATTAGAAAAATAGTTTGAAAGAGAACAAGCGCACCAAAATAGGTTGTTGGGGTTTATATATAGGGTGTACCAGCGGCTAACCCACCACTCCCACAACATATTTTGCTGTGCTTATTGTTTTATGAGTTTCAAAGTGAGAAGACAGTTCATAAGTAAAAGCGTAGTGTATAATACATGGTTCGGTACAGTTCATAATAGTGTGTGAAAAGCGTGTACGTGGATCATTGAGTTACAACGTGTATAAGGCAATACAATAGTTCACAATTCTTGAGATAAATGCACATAACAGATAGACCAAAGAGCAAATAATAACACATAGCACACATAGAGGTCACGCGAGTGTGAGGCGAGACTTACATGGATTCACACAGAATCCAAGGCCGTCGAGTATGCGAGACTTACATGGATGCCGCAGTATCCAAAGCAGTCGAGTGTGCGAGACTTACATGGGTGCCGCAGTACCCAAAGCAGTCGAGATAGTGACCGTGGTTCATAGAGCAACAGTTCATAGAGCATATAGTTCATAGTGCAACGGTTCATAGTACAATGGTTCATAGTGTAACAGTTCATAAAGTGATACAAATTTATAGAGTAAGTAAAGTAATTGTGATGGTGTTTACATTACGTTAAGTTATCAGTGAAAGCGAGTAAAAGCAGAGTAAAACAGTGTATAAAGGTTTGAAGTAAAGTGTTTTGCATATTTCCACCCCGTGGTTTGATAAAGTAAAAACAGTTGAAAAGGGGTTTATGAACTCACCTTGATCTCGGGTTAGGATGGTGCTACAGAAGATCTCCTTAGCCTAGAGTTGGACATACGTATAAGGTTAACAACGTGCTATAAGTCTAAGAAAACGAGTTTACGCGACCTCGAGCAAAAACTGGGTTTTTAAAGATGAAAACAGCTTGGTTCTGGCTTGATTCGATCGAATAAGAATACATTCGATCGAATTAGAATACATTCGATCGAATAGGAACACGTTCGGTCGAATAGGCACACATTCGATCGAATAGACACACATTCGATCGAATCTGAGGCACACTCGATCGAACCAGAAACACATTCGGTCGAACCAGTTTGGGAAAACTCGTTCGGTCGGACATGGAACTTGTTCGATCGAATAGACACTCGTTCGATCGAATACGAAGCTCATTCGATCGAATGAGTTGGAGACCATTCGGTTGCTTTCCTATTCGGTTGACTGGACTGGTTCGATCGACTCCTTCGATCGAATGAACTGGTTCGATCGACTGGTTCGATCGAATGAGTCTGATTCGACTCCTTCAAGCTGGGCGACGGAGAAACCTACGGGTTTTCCAGATTTTCCAGATTTTTGACCCAAAATCGAAGTTTTTGACATGGAAATGCTCGGGATTGAAAGGGGTATCGATTCCTAGTACTTTTAAACACAAAAGCTTGCATTTTGACACCAAAACAAGTCGGTTTTTGACCCGAAAACTCAAGTTACGAAAATGGGAGTTTTTGCTCGATTTGAGGCCGAAAATGGTTATGAAAACGGATGATTTTCGAAAGGGACTTACCAAAAACGATTAGGAACAAGATTCCGGGCTCGGATTTGTGATTTGAGGACTTTCTCTCTCTAGCTTCTCTCTCTAGAAATGAGAGAGTTTGGGTGGGTGCAAGTGAAAGAGTTGGGTGAAAATGGTGGAAGTGTCAAGAACTTTCGTTTATATACTACGGGTTTGGTTAGGCGCGGGTTGGCTACCTACGGGTCGAGATTAGCCGAGTCCATAAATTTTGTAAAACGAAACATTTTTCTATAAACTTTTATGAAATAACTTTGAATAAAATATCTGAAATCTTTTTAAAATAATGAAAATATCATTTATTTACAAAAGATAGATTTTTGGTCACCGGGTTAAATTTCGGGATGTTACAGTCTCCCCTACTTTAGGGAATTTCGTCCCGAAATTCAAGCACACGGTCCAACTTATGAAATAGATTCTACCAAATCAATACAGGTTATTCGTTTGATGTGCACTTCCAGGGATTCGCAAATTAACGAGGAGGGGGGCTTATATATAGGGGGTACCATCGGCTAACCCACCACTCCCTCATCGTAATTTGAGAATTTCCCTTTCCATGCATAACGTCCAAATGGCCTATATTAACTTTTAAATATTATGAAATTTTGAGCATGAGATAGCTTAGTTCGAGATAGAGTAATCAATCCAAGAGAGAAAACAAATTGCGCATAGTGGTTCTAATAGTGAGTTCATGAGCACAAATAGTTCATTCGCGATTCTAGTGATTAGAGCAACTTGTTCATTCAAACACAAAGCTATGAGCATTCACCCAAGACTTGCTTCGGGCGCATTCATGTACTGCTGAAGGGGTTTATATATAGGGTGTACCAGCGGCTAACCCACCACCCCTTCAACTTTACCCGAATGCTCCTTTCCGCTGATCTGGACTAGGGCTCACAGTGACACTCCTATCCCCTCACAAGCCCTAAATTCCAATTTTTCGTATTCGATCATATTCAATTCCAGTTGTAGGAGTTTATATATAGGGTGTACCATCGGCTAACCCACCACTCCTACAACTTTCCTTGAATACTCTCTCAACTGCCATTGGGTTCAAGACTTGCGACACACTTTACTACCACAAGTCCCTACCTCCAATACCCGCTTCAGAACTACACACGCCCTGCCGAAGAGGTTATATATAGGGTGTACCAGCGGCTAACCCACCACCCCTCCGACATTCTTTGAGTAGCCCTTACTCCACGAATATTGGGCTCAGGACTCATAGTACCATGATGGAACATTTGCATACGTACGCACCTGTGACTTAACAATTATATTCCGGACTATAATTGTTATTTCACCTTGCGTCGTCCTTGCAATTGTCACCCCATCGCGGTAAGTGCTTAAGGGAAAACTCTACACATATCACATAATCAGGCAATCACATAAGTAGCAAATGTATAAATGCGTAAATAGTTCAATCGGTCGTGAAACACATTTGTTCGTTGGTCGTTGCGGTAAGGGATACAAGAGCATTGCGTTTGTGCGTGGTTCGTGTAATAGTGCTTAGTGTACAAAGTGTAATAGTGATAATAATAGTGGAAAGTGTGTTGATCATAAGTGGTGTTGTCAAGAATTCGAGTTGAACTAGTCGTGCGGCGTGTAGAGGTTAAAGGCGAGCAGTTCCGGCGAGGGTTAAAGTCGTAAGAAGAGAGTAAGGAGAAAAGGGTTAGAATCGTGACGAAAGGAAAGGAAAAGAACATACCTGGAGCGGCGTCTTGATCTAGCTGGGCTGCGGCGGCTCCGATCCTGTAAACGCGTCCTGTTGCAGGAGGAATCTCGACGGTGATGCTGGGGGCAGCGATTTCTGAGGTGATCGGTGGCTCCACACTCGTAACATGCTCTCGCGTTGGGGGCGGCGTTGTTGGCGACGGCAGGTGCAGATCTGCATGGTATTAGCTAGGTGGCCGAGTCGTCCACAATTGGTGCATCTGTAGCATTGGACTCCCTGGGGGTGATGTCGTTGGCACGTGTGGCATTTGGGATGGGCACCGGCGTATCCCGCTCGGGGTCTGTTGGAGGCATCAGGAGCAACTGCGTTCAAGGGAACAGCTTGAGTGGCAGTAGTGGTGGCGGCAAGGACCTTCTGCTTCTTGCGATTCGGCTCGTCAGATAGTTGACCGGCTTTGATTAGGCTTTGGGGCCACAAGAGCGGTGAGGAGTGAACAGCGGCTTGGACCGTCTGGGGATCAGCTGCGATGAGGATAGCGCGCATGCAATCGGGAAGCCACGGAGGTAAGCTTCAACAGCACGTTCTGCGGGGGGAGTAACCATATGTGGTACCAAAAGGGCGAGCTCGTGGTAACGCTCAGTGTATTCTTGGTAATCAGCTCCTTCCATCTTATGTTCCCAAAACTCGGCTCAAGCTTCTGCTGCTCGCTACGGGGTACGAACTCTCGAGTGACGACTTCCCTGAATTCGGTCCAGGACAAAGCGTTGGCAGCTTCACGGCCACGAGTTCTGACTTCGTTGTTCCACCAGTTCAGGGCGCGCTTGAGAGAACATACTTGCAGCAAAACGGACTTGCAGATTTTCCGGGCAAGCAACGATATCGAACGTAACTTCCATCTTTTCGAACCATTGAAGAAGACCAGCAGCGCCTTCGAATCCTTCGAAGTTCGTCGGTCGGGCACTTTGGAGGCCTTGTAGTGTCGATCGGTTGCATTAACGTTCGGGTTCAGGTCTTGGTTTGCAGCGGGTTGAACTCCCTCTCGCATGGTCTGAGCGATTTGAGTCACCATTCCAGGGAAGAACAGCAGCTATCTGTTGTGCGATAATGTTGGCTAGCTCGGCAGAGTCAGAGTTATCAGCGCGTCGGGGAGGCATTCTGGGAATAGACAAAATGAGAGACAAGTGCAAAGGAGATACATCGAGGATATAGCAATAGAGTAAGGCGATCACAAGATAAGCGAACAATGTGTAGGTGTGATACAAGAGGCGATATAGTGATATGTGGCATCATGCTCGAACATAGATCAGGGTGGAGAGACAAGCGTTAATTAAACAGATAAACAGGTAAGCAAGTAACACGTAAATATTTGGTAAGTAAGCAAGTAGTACGTAAACAGTTAACAAGTATGCGAGTGTGATATGTGCAAGTGATGCATGATACTATCCAGAGTATGGTCCCTAAGTTATAGTCTAGGTCATACCTAATTCTCTATAACCTTGGGCTCTGATACCAATCTGTCACACCCCGGCCAGAGGCGGAATGCCAAGGGCGGTGGACGAAGTCTCAGATTGAATAAGCCATAACACAGGTTAAGAGTCTAAATGAAATGCATACATAGATAATCAAGTTACATTGTTCAAAAGATACAAATAAAACCACAATAGTCCAACAGATACTAAGTCTAGTACTACGCCTTCAGTCATCTCCTAAGGCCATCTAGAAATCCCTGTTCTTCATCTATTAGCATTACCTGAAAAATATGCAAGAAAGCGTCAACTACAAAAATAGTTGAGTGAGAACATAAGTTTGTTGTAAAAGGAAAAGGCTTCATACACAAGCATGTTAGACCAAGTTGTAGGGGTTTATATATAGGGTGTACCAGCGGCTAACCCACCACTCCTACAACTTGTTCTACCATGTTTGGGTATGATCCCGGCTATTAGAAAAATAGTTTGAAAGAGAACAAGCGCACCAAAATAGGTTGTTGGGGTTTATATATAGGGTGTACCAGCGGCTAACCCACCACTCCCACAACATATTTTGCTGTGCTTATTGTTTTATGAGTTTCAAAGTGAGAAGACAGTTCATAAGTAAAAGCGTAGTGTATAATACATGGTTCGGTACAGTTCATAATAGTGTGTGAAAAGCGTGT